>NC_137968.1:7665656-7955575 GCF_963924665.1 Micromys minutus
ATGGGCTTGAAGGCAGGATCTTGTTTTATTGTTACACTCCAATGTGTTTACTGCTGAAGCAACAGGTTAGGAGCCCACTCATCTCCATGACTACCTTCCCTGAAGGGCGAGGATGGGGGAGATGTATAAAGGCTTCCATCCTACAGCATGAAACTGAAAACTTGGATTTCCACAGAAGATCAACAGAGCTAAGTTCTCCCCAAATTATACCTGTCCTCTTGTTTACAGTTTTCATTCTGTTTACTTACTTTACCTCATTTAAAAACTACATATCAGGGCTGGAGAGATGGCTCAGTGGTTAAGAGCACTGACTGCTCTTCCAGAGGTCCTGAGTTCAAATCCCAGCAACCACATGGTGGCTCATAACCATCTGTAATGGGATCCTATGCCCTCTTTTGGTGTGTCTGAAGATAGAGACAGTGTACTCAGATAAATAAGATAAATAAATATTTTTTTGAAAAAAAACTACATATCCTAAGACAGCACAGTTAATTTTTAATAATCCTAACCTAGAAAATCTCTAAGTATGATTAAATGTCATATAACTAAAATATGCAAGTATCTAAAATTAACATTAAAATAAGGCATTTAACATCTCACAAATGTTTTCCCAAGCTTAAGGCATAAGTACAAATATTTTATTAAATGAATATGGTAAGCTAGAACAGTATCAAAAGACCTACTGTAGATGCGAGAGGAGAAAAACCCAGAACGAGAGCAGACAAAAAAGGTCTGAAATACGTAGAAGCTGGGAGCACACCTTGGCTGTGGAAGGCACTGGCAGACACATTCATGCTCTAGTACAGCCATGGGGAATCAGCAGAAACCGGAACTGGAAGGGGAATTAGAATCTTTGCCTTTACAATAGAACATTCCTCCCTGGGGATTCTGAGCACCTGGTTCCTAGACTCCTTTGCTTGGTTCTCACAACTCTAGGTAGACATGGTAATATTCTTGGTGCTCATTCAGTGGAGTGGAATTGATCCAGAAGCCACCTCAATCCAGGTATTTGAGTATTTAAGGCTGTCATTATGGAATTATAATTACAACCTTCAGGAGGTTGTAAAAATACTACAGAAATAATTCTATGTTAAGTTGATGTGAATTATTGTGACCTAGGTTTTATGATTTTTTTAATGATGGTATTGCCAGGTCTCTGTTTTGCTTCAGTCACATGGAAATGGTCTTCGGAGAAGGGTGGGAACTGATACCTGCTGTCTCAGTCGGGGTTTCTACTCCTGCACAAACTTCATGACCAAGAAGCAAGCTGGGGAGGAAAAGGTTTATTCAGCTCACATTTCCACATTGCTGTTCATCACCAAAGAAAGTCGGGAAGCAGGTCAGGAAGCAGGAGCTGATGCAGAGGCCATGGAGGGATGTCACTTACTGGCTTGCTTCCCCTGGCTTGCTCAGCCTGCTTTCTTATACAACCCACGTCTACCAGCCTAGGAATGGCACCACCCAAGATGGGCTGGGCCAGGGATGGCTCCACCCACAATGGGCTAAGCCAGGGATGGCTCCACCCACAATGGGCTGGGCCCTCCCCCCCTTGATCACTAGCTGAGAAAATGCCTTACAGCTGGATCTCATGGAGGCATTTCCTCAACTGAGGCTCCTTCCTCTGTGATAACTCCAGCTTGTGTCAAGTTGACACAAAACCATCCAGTACACATGGTAATGTTCAGAATTAAGAAGAGCAGTTATTTGGTGCATAGTAAGGATGGTAATGATTTTTACTGCAGGCCAAGTCACCAGGCCCATTCCTGTTCCACTGAGTGTCCATATTAAAGCTTTGATGTCCTAATCATACTTATAGTCAAATAAGTTACTGTCTTCTGCTTCTTTGTCACATCTCATGTTTCCTATGTGACAAGAGGCATATGTGTGGGCCTGACTGTGGACAGAGAAGCAAAAGGCTTTGCTTATTTAAAAGGCTGGGGAAGCATTTAAAAATAAAAGAACAGTTAAAGCCAAGGGTAACCGGGGTTTGGCTCCATACCATGCTAGGCTGTGGCTTCACTGACAGGTCTTGACACAGACTGGGAAAGAGCTGTTTTCCGTTTTCCCTGTTCTTAATGCTGTTGGAACATCCCTGCCGAGGGTCTGCCTCACGGCTTCTACCAGGGCCTCTGCTTCTCCCATTGATTGCTGATGCGTCTATGCCATAATGGTTGCTAGGCACATGGTCTGACGTAGCCCGACTACTTGAGGATCCGGTTCTTCCCTGTGCTTATTAAAGTGCCTAGCCTTTTGATGACACCATGAACTTCATTTTACCATCTTGTTTAAAGATTCGCCACCATATGTACTGTGCTCAGGTACTTCAGTTTGAGGGGGTGGGGGGGAAGGTCTAGATTTTTCTCAGAATGGTTCTGTCCTGCTTTCTGATGAAATGCCATTTCTCCTCCAAGATTCAATCATTTTCTCGGCATTAGAAAGCATTCTGAAAAATATACTTTTTACTTTAAAAAAAAATGAGGAAAGCCATGGGTCTATTCCTAATAGTGTCCTTGAGCCAGGCAGGATGCCAGGAGAGTTATGAATAGAAAAGTCATGTGATATTATCAGCTTTCCAAAAAAAATAGTTAAGATGTGAGCTTGAACTGGGAGAGCCCGAAAGAACGTGACTGACAAGGCTGGGAGCCGAGGAAGGGTCACAAAGATTAACCAGGACCTCATCGGACAAGGCACACCTACAAATCAGGGGACAGTTTCTTTAAACTAGAAATAACACAGAGGGAAAATTTGGAAATTACGAACCAATGTACTTTGGAGATACCGTTCTGATGATTTTCAAATGATTGATTATATCATTTTTTTTTTGGTATAATAACAGATTCAGAGTGATTTTCTAGTTTCCTCCCCTTTCTTCCTCAGGTTTCCAAATCTGTCTTAGTTGACGGTCTAGGGAGTCAGCTCAGTGGTACATCACCTGCTAACATGCATTAGAGACACACAGAGCTTTACCTACAGATGCCTGAAAATAAAAAGGGGTTATTTGAAAGTTTCCTGTTTAAGGGTCAGTTGCTGATACTGTTTAACAGTAGACAATGTGTCTTCTGAGTAATGGTGTTTGGGGACTTTAAATTCTGGGGTATCTGTTTATCAACCAATCATCTCAGTACACACACACACACACACACACACACACACACACACACACACACTGCTCCAATGAGCAAAACGCTTTTCCATGAGTTTTTTCACATCATAATTTTTGCTAAGTAAATGTCATACAGTGGATACGCTGCAACTCACAACACAGTTCGATAGACTACAATACACTCAAAATCCCAAAGCCGTATCACCAATTGAGTTCCTCTAACATGCTTTTGTATAAGAAAACATCAGTATAAATAAACTTAAGTAAATGGATGAAAGGCGACGGGTCTAGGTACACACGCGTTCACACCAGTGCACACTTATGTGTGCATGTTTTATGTATAAAGACACAGGGTTCCTGGAGGGTACAAAAGATGCTGTGGACACGTGATTTTACAAAGAGGTGAAAACTTACCACCCTATAGTTCCTTATACTCCTTGAATTTTTGTTGTATTCGGTGCACTTCCTCTTCCTTTAAAAATGTCAGTGAAATGATGATTTCAATGAGAGAAGCTATCACTAAAGAAGAGACAGTGTAGCTCTCCTTCTCTAAGAGTAAGATATGGCTATTGTGTTGGAGACTTAAGGCAAGAGGGTAAAATTTCCTCTCTGACTGATACAAACCTGCATTACATTTTTCACAAGTGACTTTTTCCTGATTGGAAACTCTGCATATATGTCATAAATATTTTTTTTTAAATTGAGCTCCCAAAACACCAATGTAATTAATGGTGCCTTCCCCGTTTATTTTATGTCTGTGTATGTCTATGTATGCTGTAAGCCACATGTGAGTGGGTACCCTTGGGGGCTAGAAAAGGGTGTCAGGGCCACTGGGACAGGAGTTTCACGTCGTTAGGAGATGACCATTGAGGGTTCTGGGAGTCGAACATGGGTCCTGGAAGAGGAGAAAGCTTTCTCACCTGCTGAGCCATTTCTTCAGACCTCGTATTTGCTTCCCATACGATTACATAGGGTAGCATGCAAGATAAGAATTGTTGTAAAAAGTTATAAAATAACACCTTTACTAAGGCTCTAATATCCTTATTCAGGCAGCCATCTACATGGAAGGAATGTGTGTGTGTGTGTGTTCAATATTTGTGAGAGGGTAGGAATTGTTCTTGAAGAACTATACACTTTTTCAAAAGAACAAAGTCCTTCACTGGGACCTGTGACTCCCAAGTTAAGCTAGACTTGATAGCTGGCAAGCCCCAGGGACCTGCCTGCCAGTGAAGGAACTGGTATTAAAAGTGTGCCACTGGGCCAGCTCTTTCAATGGATGGTGCAAACTGAACTGAGTTCTTCCTGCTAATATAGCGCACACACACGTTTCCACTGAGCTATCTCCCCAGGCCTGCCTCACGTTTTCTTCATCAATCTTCCCAAGTTTTCTGTCTCATAGGTAAGGAGTCCAAAGGACAGAGAGGTTAGGTCAGTTGTCTCTTGCTGGGAAGCCAGAACCTAAGGCCGGCTTAGGGCCTGTGTCCTTAAGGCCATACTGTATTGTGAGCCGTGTGTACTATGTCTCAGTGACCTTAATTGATATAAAGATTACCCTTGCAGAGAAGGAATGGATTGCACTCTTTGCAGAAAGAATGAGTGATTAAGAAATACAGCATTTTATCTTAAATATGTTTTGGCCAGAACTGAGTTACAGTAATCCAACATTGCGCAACCTCACAACTTCCTACAAGACAGAATAGCCTCATTGAAATATTTTTTTATCTTATGAAAACATTTTAATAGACTATGTATACATACTCTACAACAATAAAAATTCAGTCTCTCCCACTTAACCTAAGTTACTGGAGCCAGAAAGCAGCAAGTTAACTTTTTCCCTGCCTTTTCTCCTTTTGATGCAGGGAATTGAATTGAGGGCCCCATATATTGGGGAAGTACTAAACCATTGTGCCCTATCCCCATCTCTGGAGATACACTCTGTGTGTGTACGTATGTATGAACACATGCTCACAAACCTTGTGTGTGTCTGTACATTCACAAAATGTGTGTGTGTGTGTGTGTGTGTGTGTAGACATAGTCTCAACTAGTGGTCCAATCTAGCTTTGAGCTCATTTTGTAAGAGACAGACAGATTTTTAACTTCTTAACTTCCCATCTCAGTCTCCCAAGTAGCCGAGACTGCAGTCTTTAACCCCCAGGACTAACAAAATGTTCTAACAAAATATTTTTAGGTGGAAAAGTATAATTTGTCCCATTTTCAAAAATGGAGGCACAAGATAGGAAGTGTTTTCAACCTTGCTTTCCTCGATCTCTTTCTCATTCATACACACACGTGCTCGCACACGCGCACACACACACACACACACAAGCGCACACACACACACACACACACACACACACACATTCCCCCCCACCCCCTTTGAGTTAGTCCAGACTGGCTTCTGCAATCCTACTTCAGTTTCCCAAGCTGCTTTTACAGGCACATGTGAATTGAATCCATAAGTATCATCACCATTTAAAGTGTTTCCAGTATTTTCCTATTGTAAACGGAAAACCATCATTTCAGACATGACTAGGAACTATCGTAACAAGTGTGTTTACGTTTACTGAATTGAAGGGTATATGACTGTAGGTTTATGTTAAGGTGACACATGACTGGACAGCAGAGAGGTAGGTGGGGAGAGGTCTAGGAAAGCGGAAGAGGCGGCGGTAGTTGGGGATGGGCAGAAGATGAAAGCCTATGTGTATGTCCCTCTCCGTACATCTTTAGCTTGATGAGGTTGTTATGATTATTTCTAAGATTTTTATGGGTTTAATTTATCTCATGTGGATGGGCAGTTTGTATCTTTGTTGGTTGTGAGCTTATTGTGTAGAGGGTTTGTGGATTGAGAATCTAACATATAAACCTGTTTTATGAATTAATGATTGTGAAGCCATGTTTCTAGCGGGCAGTGGAGGAAAATGAATAAAAAAAAACAACACACTGGGGTGGTTGTATCTACCCCGGACAGAAGCAACAGGGGCGGTGGAGTGAGCCGCTACTGAGTTCTTAGAGGCAGCATAGACCACCAAGTTAGAGATCTACACAGTGCCTATGGCTCCCTGGTACTGGCACTAGCGCAGGTTAAAAGGTTCCTACTTTTTAATATTTACCGCAATATATGACTTTATATGTGCAGATTCTGTGAATGCCCTTTGCAGGAAGTTTATGCCCACATACCTGTCATTTACAAGAATCAGCAGTTTCACTGTTACCAAAAATGCTATCAAAGCTCTCTTTAATTTCACTATCCCAATCAAAGAAATTGGCATTTATCATTCGCTTTCCTTAGGTTATCTGAGCTTTGGGCATCAATGCCAAGAGTCCTTTTCATAGTTGTTTCTTTGAACCATATCGAGTTCACATGTGTGCTTGGTATGAGGGAAGAGTCAAGCAGCTACCAGTCATGCCAGAGCTGTTTGTTGCAGACAGTAACCTCTTCTCCCTTCCCCCACACATAAGATGGCTCCGGCATCCTTGTTGGAAAACAGTATAGCATACAAAGTTTACTTCTTAATACTTAATTAACATGATATATGTCCATTTTTGCACCAATATACAATTTGTAATCTTATATTATCTTTAGAAATTGGGAGATAAAAGACCTCCAGCTTTGTTCATTTCTTTAGTTTCTTCATTTTAAATCGGTACTTTGTATCATGTTGAAATATAATATGAACTTGAGTATAAAACTCTTTCCACTACTGCAAAGAAAATACTTGGATTTAATAAGAAACGTATCAACAGGTAGATTAGAACGTGTAATTTTAATATTCTCTTGTATATATGCAACTGAAGTATGTCAGAAACTTAGATACAGAGATGGTCACATTATTAATAAGCATAAAATCAGGAAAAACCTCAAAATCCAAGTGACAGATGGATAAATGCGGCCTCTGTCTAGGGGAGCATTATGTGGTGTTCGGATACATCTGAGGTATGAGACAGGCCCAGAGGTGATCCACGAACTCAAAAAAAGATGGGCCTCAAAGATCAACACTGCATAGCTTCTTTCTAGGAGTTGTTTGTGAACGCAAGCCCATTCACGGGATATTCGGGCTGCTCAGCACAGCAAACAGAGCTGGGAGTCTAACAAACAGGAGGCTCATTTTCACAGGAACATTTAAGGATGGTTTTTAATGGTGTTTCCTTAATTTGTATGCTTTGAACAGGTGGACTGTATGATATGCAAATTAGAGAGCAGCACGGATACATTAAATGAGGTAAAAGGTAGCCTACAAACAAATATGGTAGGCAAGGCCAGATCTTTTTCCTTTTTATTTTAAAATTGGTTATTTTACTTATTCACATCTCAAATGTTGTTCCCCTTTCTGGTCTCCCCTCTGCAAATCCCTCATCCCATCCCTCTCCCCTTTGCATCATCTATGAGGCTACTCCTCCACCCACTCACCCATTCTGGCTTTACAACTGTAGCATCCCCCTACGCTGGGGCATCAAGCCTCCACAGGACCAAGGGCCTCCCCTCCCACTGAAGCCAGTTAAGGTAATTAATCCTCTGCTATATATATAGATGGAGCCACAGGGCTCTCAACTATTTGGTTGGTAGTTTAGTCTCTGGGAACTGTGGGTTGAGGGGGGGTCTGGTTAGTTGGTATTGTTATTGTAAACCCCTTCAGCCCCTTCATTCTTTCCCCTAACGTGAGAAAGAGCCTCGAACACATTGGCACAGGGGAAATTTGCCTGAACAGACACCAATGGCTCAGGCTTTAGGATCAACAATTGACAAATGGGACCTCATACAATTGCAAAGCTTCTGTAAGGCAAAGGGCACTGTCAATAGGACAAAACGGCAACCTACAGATTGGGAAAAAAGATCTTTACCAAGCCTACAACTGATAGAGGGCTAGTATCCAAAATATACAAAGTACTCAGAAGTTAGGCTCCAGAGAACCAAATAACCCTATTAAAAATGGGGTACAGAGCTAAATAAAGAATTCTACTGAGGACTATCGGATGGCTGAGAAGCATCTAAAGAAATGTTTGACACCCTTAATCATCAGAAAAATGCAAATCAAAATGACCCTGAGATTCCACCCTAGACCAGTCAGAATGGCTAAGATCAGAAACCTGAGGCAAGGATGTGGAGAAAGAGGAACACTCCTCCATTGCTGGTGGGATTGGAAGCAAGGAAAGTTTGGTGAAGGACAACAGAAATTTATGTTGTTGACCTAGGGTAAGAGAGGACTCACAGGCTGGACTGTCCCAAAGAAATTTCCAGCCAGACCGAAATCAAAAGTATAGCTTAGGGGGAGGCAAGGACAGGAGTAAGGAGCTCTGAGTCCAAACGTAGGAAGGAACTCATGAGAGATAAGAGAGGAAAGCGGAAGCAAAGCAAGCATCCATATTTGATGGCCTCTGCATGAGTCTCTGGGTCCTGAGGAAGATAAAGTAACATCTGGGTAATGAGCTTGGTCCTTCAGCACAGGGGACAAGAAGGTGACAGCACAGAAGTATTAGGGCTCGTCTGAATTTAAATCAGTTTAGTCAAGCGTTCAGCCAGTAAGGTATACAGTTTGTCCAGCAGCTCTGGTCTTCTGTGACAGAGATGAAGAATGGGGGGGTGTGGGGGCTAACTTCTTGTAAAATTGTATTTAAAACAGCAGAAGGCAGATTCGGACTGTTTGCAAAAATGGGTGGTGAGAACTCAAATACTATTTGCTTATGCTAATCCCAAAAGCAAGAACCTTTAGTAAGACAATAGAACACATACCTTAGAAAAGTAATTCCAGTTTTATCAAGATTTTCCTTTAAACATATTTTGGAAGTACCCTTTCTGGCCTCCCCCCTCCCTCCCTTTCTCTACCTTCCCCCTTTCTCTAAATTTGATTGGTAGGAGGCACAGGTTGGCTTTGAGAGTTCCACCATGGCCCATTGGAGACTCCGGGCCTGTGCCTAGCAACCCTGGCTCACCTGCCTATGCTCTCGGAGAACTCTGGGAGGTTACTGAACTGAGTAATGCCTTCTACTGAAGTGTAATTTTCACACATAACCCAGACAAACTAGCCTTAGGATGTTCAAAGGAAATAGTTCAGATTTATTTTACATAGTCTAGAGTCTAGAAATCCAAAACCAACAAGAGAAGATTTTGTCGGCAATGGCCTGATCTAGTTACAGACTGTTTTATCTGTGGATCCTCATGAGGGTTCTGGAAGGATGCATCTATAGGGGACTAGTCCTGGTCCAGAGGGTCTCGACCTCATGATCTCTTGTGGGGATTAGGATTTGAACATCTTAGATTGGAGGATCACAAACATTGTCTTTACAAGGCCTAAACAATATATCCTCAAGAGTAGTAAATCAAACAACACTTCTGAACATAAGGATGCCTGCTGAGAATGCAATTTTGTTGGCCTCTTTGTCCTGAGCACTGTGAATTAGGCACTCTGGGGAGCTGACCACACATTCTGTTTTTAACCACATATGAAGTTGATGCTGGTGTTAGGATCCTGGAAGTTATTCAATCAAGGGAGAATTCAAACTGATAATGGTGAAGGCATGGGGAAAAGATTTGAAAGTCACTAAAGTCAAATGATTTAAAAGAACATTGATCAGAGGGCAGGAGCCCCAGGAGGAATTATCTTTAGCACTAGGTAAGTTGACAAATAGTTGTCCATTTTCTGGACTCCATTATTCAGAGTTCTTAGCGTCTTAACGTCCTAAGCAATTCACAACTTCTCCTCAGATACTTTAAGATACTGGAGATTCCAAAAAAAGAGGGCCCATTTAATTTGTGGGAAAACTAACACAAGTCTAAACAGACAGAAAAAGATTAAGCAGACCTCCCACCGGAGTAGCAAGCACGGGTGCCCCAAACTCACCGATCTTTCTCAGATCTGTTTTCCACCTAAAAGGTAGATGTGTTCATCCGAGCCTTGGCAGGATTGGCTTCCTGGGGTCAAATTTAGCTTTGGCTCATAAACTCCCAGGGAACCTGAAACATGGACACTGCATTCTTTAAACTCTGGATGCAGCCTCAGCATTCACAGAACCCATCCCTCCACGCTTAAAGATCGTCTTAAAGGTGCAAGTTTTTGTATGGTTTATCCCCACCCCCACCCCCAAACACACACACACACACACACACATACACACAGACACAGTTTCCAACACCATTACACACACACAGACACAGACACAGACACACACACACACACACAGAGTTTCCAACACCATTTGCAAAAACTTTGCCAGGCTCTTGAACTTCTGAACTAGGCTCTTGAACCAGCAGAGAGTCTAAGCTGCGAGCCCCGCACGGCCCGGTGGAGGAGGCCAGGGGTCCCCTCTTCCGCGGCGGTGCAGAAAGTCCGGCTGGGTCCGGGACGGGGCGGGGCGGGGCGGGAGGGGGACCGGCCGGCTCCACCGCGGCGGGACGGAGGGGGAGGGCGGCTCAGCCCCGCACGGGAGACGGAGAGCTCCCTGCGTTTGTAACCTCGGGTCTATCCGGGAGGAAGAATCGCGGTGTTTCTGCGTTAAGCTCTGCCCGGGATCCGAGTTGGCGCAGCGACGGGAAGAACTTTTTGGGAACTTTGCGCGTCCCCGCGCTCCCCCCGACGCGGCGGCGGATGGTCCAGTCCCGGGCCAGAGAAGGTGGAGGAGGAGGAGGAGGAGGAGGAGGAGGAGGAGGAGGCCCGGCCCGCGCCGGTCGCCTCGAGGCGCGGAGCCGCCGCCCCCGGGGTCGCCAGGCTGGGGCGGGCGCTGTCGCGCGGTGGCATGGACTACCTGAGCGCGTTCACCGGCAAGAGCGGCCGGCTGCTGCGGGGCACCGCCAGCCGCCTGTGGGGGCTCGGCGGCGGCGGCGAGGCGCGGCAGGTGCGCTTCGAGGACTACCTGCGGGATCCGGCTCCCGGCGACCCGGGCTGCGGGCTGCGGCCGCCGTCGCCCGCCAGCCCTGAGGCACCCGGTGAGTCCCCCGTCCCCGCGGCGCCGCTCCGACCCCCCGCGCGCGGACGGGCACCGGGGCCGGGGAGGCGGCGCCTCGGGCAGGTGTGCGGTGGCGCAGGTGTGCGGGGGACCCGGAGCCGTGCAGCTGCGCGGTGGCCCTTCCTGTCCCCGGGGCGGGCGCCACCACGGGCGGGCCACTGGTCCCGAGTCAGGGTGTGATCTTCCCCTCTCTGCCTCCTCCAAGCAGTGTGACGTCCGCCTAGTTAGACTTCCAGAACGCCGGGTCTGCGCAGCCTTTGCTTTTTGGTCAGTGGGGATTTTTATTTTATTTTATATAATATATATATATATATACATATATAATAAATATATATTATATATAATATATATATATTATATGTATTAATTTTTGTTTCTCGGTGCGTGCCAGCTGCTAAGGCCGCTTTCCTAACTTTCACAACAACAACGGAACAAATGGCACTTTTGTAATCGGACGCGCTTCCCTCCTCTGGGGACCGACGCGAGTTTTGCACCACCGAGTGTTTTTCTTGAGGCCCGAAGGTGGAAAGTTTCCTCTCGTGTTTTGTGTTTAGCCTCTGAGCCTTCTCTTCCACCGCGGCGATTTTGGGCTACTCTTTTTAGAAAGTTGTAATGGCACAGCGCCGATCGCTTACCCGAGAACTGTAAGGTGCTGCGTGTGCATTCCGGTGTAATGCCTATGCTAGCTTTTCCAGCCTTACTGGCTTTCTGTGGGATAGGATATGTGTGTGTGTGTGTGTGTGTGTGTGTGTGTGTGTGTGTGTGTGTGTGTGAATATATATTTATTTATATATGTGTGTGTGAATATGTATATATGAATATGTGAATATATATGAATATATATATATAATGTGTGTGTATATATGTATATGAGTGTGTATATATGTATATAGTGTGTGTGTTTATATATATATGAATATGTGACTATATATGAATATATATTTATATATAAATATGTGAATATATATGAATATATATTTTTATATATGTGAATATATATGAATATATATTTATATATATAATGTGTGTATATATGTATATATATGTGTGTGTATGTGTATACAGTGTGTGTATATGTGTATGGTGTGTGTATATATACACATATTATGTATGCATATATATATGCACACACACATACACACACACACACACACACACACATATATATATATATATATATATATATATATATATATATAGCAGCTTGTCTTCATGTGTTTGTGGATGCTTTAAAGGTGGCTATGTGAGCAGCTTGGTTTTAAAAGTAGAGAAAAATCACCAAGTGCATAAGCTTTATTCGTAACCCCACACCGCTGTTTCTTTTGGAGCCCTGGAGTAATGAGTAATCATCATGTGTGTGGGTATGTGACTTATGCTTTAAGGAGACTGGACTTCTAAAATCTAGTTTCAGCGTGTTCCTTTAAATATATCTTCCTTTACTTTGCTCATTTTGTCCCCCCCCCCCCCAGAACTCCTGGGGAATAATTTTGTAAAGTTACTGGGCTGGATTAAGAATAATTTTAAAGTCGAGGGCAGGAATAACTATAGAAAACTATACTTGAGAACGTTTCGGTAAAAAAAGAAATTTAAATGCAATTCAGTTTCCTACTTGAGGAGAGTTGCTATTGGTCAATCTCTGGATGGGCGGTTGTAGAATGTGTGGGGCTACCCCGCTGGAAAGGGATGTAGTTGATATCTAACAGGTACACGCACGGACATATACGGACCTTTCATCTTTGAACATACATCGGGCACACCGTCAGAAGCTGTAGGAATGGCTCTTCTGTTGAAACTGCCTCTGAGTTCCTTCTGCATTCTCATGTTCTTGCTGCCCCCCAGCTCTCACGGTTTAAAGAGGCCCTGAGTTGTCTTTGGGTGGTGTGACCACAGTGAGTTGGGTGGGTTCATTCAAGCTTTAACTTGTGAAAGAACTTAGGAAAGTTACCAAATCCCTCTGGGCCTGAATTTCCCTGTTTGTGAACGTGGCTAGACTAAACTCTCTCTGGTTCTCAGCTCTGGAGTTTTCAACCATTGGGAGCGAAGCTGGTGGAACAGATCATCGAGAGGGCTTGGGAATAGCATGCAGCCGTTAAAAAGACCGCCCGTCTAAAGTTACGATGCAGAGTTCTGAATACGGCAAGAAGTCTGATTACTCCCTGCCTTACTGAGGATACAGCCGAGGCAGAGCCACTGACTATCGTGCACAGAGTGACTGTAGCTCCCTAACATCTTCCAGATTTTAAGGGCGGCACGCGTGCACTTGTATATAACAAACGGCACTTTAAAGCTTTCTGAGCAGTCCTTGTTTAAAATGAGAATCTCCTTCTTTGGACCTTGCACTTGGGATTGGGCTGGATAGAGAGTCCTTTGGCTTCCACTGTCCTTTTAGATAGGCTTTTGGTTTGTTTGTGGCTGTTCGTTTGTTTGCTTGTTTTTACAGCTTACATTTCTACATACCTGTCTTTTCTTTACAAACTGAGTCCTTTGACAACGTTTCCTGCTAGAGACACATTCTCAGCGGCTGTGTGCGGCCTGGAGCCTGTTTCTTGTCCGGTTCTTGCTCCTTTAGTCCCTCCCGTTTCGATAATGCTGGAAAGACTAGCGAAAAGTCAGCTCACACATTCCAGTTCACACAGCCTACAAACAGCCCAGTTACTGGGCTGCCAGAGTTGCTACTGCCTGACTCTTGTGGCGGGGCCCTCCTTAGTCAGGTTTTAGTGTTTGCTGACTTTTGAGGTGCATCTCTGTAAGAAAATGGTAATTGAGAGACCTTGGAGGCACAGTAAGGTGCTAGTCAGAACCGTTGGTCTCCGTAAAAATTACAAAAGAAGCAGTATAATCCTACCTTTGATCAGATTGTACATTTGTACCCACCTTGAACACGCTTGCTGATATCAACTTTCATGGTACAGCCTTTAAAAATGTTGACTAACTCACATTCTTGCTCATTAAATACAGTTCAACGACTGTGACAAGTTTAAAGTCTTAAATGAATGTGAACCTCAGCTTTTGTCAAAACTCAGTTCTTCCCATTCGGTTTTCCCGGTTGCTGACTGGGTCTTTAAATAGCTCGGAGTAAACTCTTCTTCATTTACCTTTCAGAGCCTACAACACTGTCCTTGGCAGTCCTTATTTTAAAATCCCAACCTCTGGGCCTGTAGCACTTGATGAATGAAACAAACAAAATCAAAACAAACAATTCTGCTGGACGTTTACTTTAACATTTACTTTAGCTTGTCTCTATCAGTTGGATTTGGAGTGGCAGAGGGGCGTGGTTCACTCCTCACAAATATCTGCAACATCCCAATTCCTGGTGCCTCTGCTAACTGGCCTGAGAGAAGGGAGCAGGGTTCCTTGTCCTATACATCCCCCTGGGCGGGAAAGTCAGAGAGGATTGCGGAAGTGTGAGTAGTGATGGAACCGGTTAAACTACATCCAAGTTCTGATCTCAATAGTGAGCGGTGTTTGTAAGCCTCGAAAGTGGACCATTGGTCCTCTTGGTCCGGTCCAGCTGCAAACTGTTGAACTGGATATGAAGGAATTCCATGTTAGTGGTACGTGTATGCATAGAGCGGATGAAAGATGGCGGGGTAAAGGGGGTGGGTGTGTAATGGCCCAGAGCTTTTGAATGATCGCTTCGAAAATTGAGCCTAACTAGCTTTGCCTGTAAACTTGGGTTATTGGATTTTCTATGTGTCCTTTGGAGAGTTGAAATGGTTCACATAACTGCAAGGGTGTTTAATTTGAGGAACCAAATATATAATATATATACATACATACACACACACACATTTTGTTGTGTTGGATTTGAACCACAGGTCAGTGAAAATAGATTCCGTGACATGTACTTTTGCACTACTTCATTGAATATTTTCAGGCTAATTGGCAGCAGGTAACTGAGACAAGAGGGAGAGCCCCCCATTCAAGGTCCCTTTGTCTACTCACCAGCCGACTTGGCAAAGCCCCCACACTGCTACTGCATGATTGGTGCTCCTCTTACAAAGGGGACATGTTTTAAGAAGACGTATGGATGTCAGCGACTGCTAGGTTTTGTCTACCAGCAATTAATCAAGAGTAAAATGTAAATCAGTATAATACAAACATATGTTTATAATATCATTCTATATCAGTATAAAAATGTAAGTATCCGTACAAGAAAGATCAACCTGATTGGACATTCAGGAGAAAGTTATTTCTGATTTTGTGCATATTTTATGAAAAACTCTCTAAGATAGCAGAAATAACTAAAATAACCACCCCCCAAAGAACCCTTATTATCCTTTAAGACTCCAGTTTCAAAACCCTTTTTTTTTTTTTTTTTGTCTAGTCAAATAAATATCTATGTGATGTGTGTACCTATGGATATGCGGGATTTCTTGTGGATTCAGTTGACAGTGTATATGGAGGCCCACGGTTGATGCTGGGTATCTTCCTCCGCCTCTCCAGAGGCAGCCTGTCCCAGACCTCACGGTTTCTTTCCTCAGGATCTTCTGTCTCCACTCTCCCCACAGCATGGGATTGCAAGTGGGATGCGGTACCTGCCAGGCCTTGGCATGGCTTCTGGGAATACAAGCTCATGTTGTCACACTTGCCAGCAAGCATGTCTTCTAGCTAAGCCACCCCACCCCCAGCCCTTCCAAAGGTCTGTTTGCAAACACTCTGACGAAATCTGCAGTGATGGTGTAACAGCTCTGTATATAGAGGGAACAATCCGAGTATGCATTATCTCAGGGTCTCCGAGTGGAAAGCAGGTTGGGGTCTTTAGATTTTAAGTTACAGAGTGTTGATTATATACTGAAACCTCTAGACTTTGTAGCAGTGGAAATGCTTTTGTGGTATTTGTGGTTTGCAGTGTGACATATTATGTTAATATGGCAAATAAGTATTTTAAATGTGATGATTTTGATTTTTTTTTTTAAAAATTACATTGAGAAATTTGGCTTTTGGCTTTATAGCTAGATTTTTTTAAATTAGTATTTTCACTTTGTGGTTGTCTGTGACAACAGTCACAAGCACCGGAGTCAGTAAATAAAATGCCAGCTAAGGCGGAAGGAAAAACTCAAGGCTCTTTGTTCAAGAGTGATCAGAAACTTTACTTAGGATCATCACACAGTCTTAGGGACCATAGAAGTGGGCATTCTCGTGTTTCCGGATATACCTGGGTAAGTGAACCCAGGATGATGGGAAACAGACAAAAGGCTAGGCAGGAGTCATCAGACTGGGCATGGGGGGGGAATCAGACTTACTGGGCCACTGGATGATGGAGAACCAGCTGAGCTAGGGGAGGTGTTTAGATGTGGGACATGGGCGACGGGGGTGGGGAGAAGTGTCCTGTTAAACTGTTAAACTGACATAGCAGAGTTCTAAACTGGATTTTAGAAGAAGAAGAGCACATATAGGCCTTTTTTTTTTTTTTTTTTTGGTGGAATTGATCTATCTATAAAGATGCTATACATTCTGAAGACTGCACTTGTAAATCAATTTAACCTGAACGTTCAGAGACGATCGTTGAAATGGCGTTGTTACTGGAGCCTCTTCTAGTAGAAATAAATGTAAAATGACAGCTGGTTAGAAAAGAGGGCGGGTCTTAATGAAGGATTATGGTTGTCTCCTGAGAGCTTATTCCCAAGGTGTGTCTGATTTCAAAGCAGTAGCCAGTTGGTATTGCTAGAACCTTACTCATTTTTACTTGGAACGTATTAAATATGACGTGAGCTGTTTCATCTGCCGTTCTTTCTTTTTATAACCTGTCATTCACTCATCGTTATTTTCACGATTTTTGCATGTTTGTAATATTCACAATTAGTTTTAATCGAGCACTAGTTTATATCATGCTTCTCAGATCAGTAGAGCCCTCATTTTGATCAGCCTGCTGTGATTTAAGTCTTACGGTACTGAGTGACAGGCTCATATGCATGCAATCCAGACACCTCACTGTTCCCTCCAGTAGGTTTGCTTTTCATGTATGAATTATTGAATACCTCCCTGATATTTCCTGCACAGTGATTTAACCTGGAACAGAAATAGGCATTGGTCTGTGGGCCTGCATACACCGTACGCGGAGTGATCTTTTAGGACTTCCAGCTTTTCTCCAGGGTTTGGGTTGGTGGGGGAGCCACCTGTGTGAGAGCCATCGCTGAAAAGAAAAGCTATAAAAGGAAAAGAAAGCTATAAAAATGTCAGCTCTAACTTAATCGCTGCGAAGACGTATTTCTGTCCTTCCTTTGGAGGAAGGGAGTCGTGGCCATGTCTGACATCAAGGAATGATCAGATCTATTTTATATTTCACCGCAGGGAAGGCCAAGACAGTGAAGTGACCCGAGGGCTTAACTTGCATTATATTTTTGGCGCCCTCTGTTGTCCACTTACGAAGCAGCAGAAGTAAATTTTCTATTTAAGATGTACAATTATTATAAGACAGTCTATTCTCTCACCCAGGAAATTAATTATGTGTTTCAGACATATGCAGGGGGGTTAAGAGGATATCCTGATGGACGAATTAACATTCTTAGGAATTTTTCGCATTTTTCACTCCATATGGAATACAGGACCGTGCCAGCTTTTCTACAGATAGAACGTACTTAAGCATGTAAACTGTCACTCGGTCTGGTACTTGGGGAGAGGTATCTCACTATGATTTAAATTTGGGAGTCACTAGTTAGTTGTCTGTGGACCTCAGCATCTTTGAGTATGTTTGACACGTTCAAGGGCCTTGTTGGCAGTGCCCCGTGACTTCTCTTTGTCTTTTGCCTGTTGTTTACACTTGACTTTTAACAGCCTCTCCACTCTGAGTTCATGAGATACTCCTGTGTTTGGGCTGTAGAGGAGCATCTGTTTTTGTGTCTGCCACACTGCCCTGATACCTTTGTGGTGTATACACTGTAACTCTTTGTCTAACCTTTATTTATGTGTTTCTTTATGGGGTGTGTTGGTGTGTCCCCTTTGGTGTCCCAGAGATGGAGTCACCAGACATGGAGACCTACCTGTACCTGCTGAGGTATTTCATCGACCCACATCTTGACTTTCCCTGTGGAAAGCTGTAAGAGTAGGGGGTACTAGTTTAAATTGTGTCTGAATGTGGCCATTCAAATTGGTGCCTTGCAGGCCCTTTGTCCCGGACTAAAGGGAACTTGTAGAATGCAGCAAACAGGTATTTGGGAGGTTAGAGTTTAGTGGCAGGGATTAAAAACACAGGTGGAAAGTTTTAAAATATAGCAAATGAAGTGACAATAGAAAGTTTTGTAATTAATTGCAGTTGGTTTTGCTTATCAGGAAGTATTCGGGAAGCTTTAAAGAGTTCTAAATTGGCTTTGGGGCAGGGGGGATTTAAAAACTGTTTAGTATAATTTAAACTAAAGTAACTAACTGATCTGTTGGTTACAAGTAAATAAATTCTAGCATGGTCAAAGTATCAACTAGGTTCAGTTAGTGGGAGAACCAGGAGACATGTATTTTTCTAGGTTATTTTAGTTTCAGAACTAATCATTTTGGAGAATTATAGTTTTAATTTTGAGTAAATACAGTACTTTGGTATGTTTGCTATCTTATTTAAGTCTAAAACTTTGAACTAGTACTTCTGGGGGGGGGGGTTCATGTTAGTTGTTTAAGATGTTTATAGGGTGATATTTTATCACATTAGTACATGTCTTCATTGTTAAAGGGAGAATAGCTGAGAAAATTTACAAAAACACAGATTTCAGACTGAAGCCAGTGTCTGACTGTTGCTGACAGTAAAGGTTTATTTGTTTATATATTTTATGTAAAAGAATACATGTATGTCTGAACACCAGAAGAGAACACCGGATCCCATTACAGGTGGTTGTGGGAATTGAATTCAGACATTTTGGAAGAACAGAGACCCTGTTGCTGACAATTAGAAGAGCCACGTGAAATACCTTAATGAACAACTAAAACACAATTACCATTCGATCTGAAATGATGTATTCTCATACAGAACCATAGACTACAACTCTGTCTTTATTGCCTATAGGGAATCCTTCAGTATGTGTTAATGGTCTCTTTCCTAGACATTACTGAATAATATTAGTGATAGAAATGCCCCCCCGAAATTAGTGAGGTTTATGTCTGGCTGTGAGCTTCCTCCTGGAGTTGTCACTACTCCAAAAGGAAGTGAATCTAACAGGTCTTTTCTTCCTTCTTCTTAGACACTGGCCAAAAGAAGACCCTAGACAAGAAAGATGGGAGAAGAATGTCCTTTCAGAAGCCTAAAGGAACTATTGAATATACTGTAAGTTTCTTCGGCAGAAACAATTTCTCTCTGTAATAGTCTTACCAAAGGCATTTTCTTTTTGACTGCAAATGAGTCAAGTATTGTTAATTACCTCACTTGAAAAATACGACTTTTTTTTGTATGTCACTTTCCTTAATAGTATTTCTTGGATTCCTAATTGCATTTTATGATTTGTTTTTCTTACTGTATTCTACAAAGACAGTAATCTGGAAAATTAAATTTAATATTAACGATAACTTAGAGTTCTTATGCTTTAATTTTATTAGATTATGCTTTTAGGAAAATATTTACCTTTTTAAGAATGAGCTCTTAATTGAGTTCCCAGCAGTGCTACCGTTGGTGCTAATGGCCGATGGGACCCTTACACACTAGGCTGAGTATTGAGTTTTCTCAGCTGTGAAAGCAGGGTTTCTGCTGTTCTTGAAACAAGCCTCAGACAGTGTTGGTGTTTCTCATTTCTGGTTATG
This sequence comes from Micromys minutus, assembly GCF_963924665.1. Classification (NCBI taxonomy): domain Eukaryota; kingdom Metazoa; phylum Chordata; class Mammalia; order Rodentia; family Muridae; genus Micromys; species Micromys minutus. The sequence goes on from NC_137968.1 coordinate 7,685,416, forward strand.
GTGGACAGCTGAGATGACAAATTAACTTTGGAGTGTGGCATTTCACTTACTTGCAACGTGAACATGATTAAATGGTGCTAAACATTTTGTAAAACAAATATATAAATTCAGATTAATTTTGTTGCTTTGTATTTTTCTAACATAACTGTATTACTCAGTATTATACTGTATGTATATACACTCATATATTTTGCCATATATTAGATTTTAATGCCATTATAAGCCTAAATTATGCATGTTTGTGCCTACATTGTTGGAATGAGCAAATGCATTCAAATAGCAAAGGTTAAGTAATAAAATTAAGAATCTTAAATGTTTTGAGATGTTAGATATATATTATGCTATAATGATGTAGTTTTTGATGTCATGATTATGAACTGTATAATTTTCCTGGTTTTAAATTTAGGAATTTGCCATTATTGGCATGTAATAAATAAGGTGCAAAATTAAAATAAGAACCATTTATTATGGAGTGAGGGGAGGCCATTAAAAAAACAATTTTTTCTTTATAATTGACTCTAAAAACTCACATATTGACAAGCGATCAATTAGACATCTAAGAGATTTTTTTTTTAGGTTCATTTTTTTTTATTCAACATGTCAAATTATAAAAGTAAAGAAACATGAATTTGAAAGCTAGGTAAGATATGTTGTTCTATACTCTGTTTTCCTATAATCTATAAAACAAGTAATGAAGTCTATCAAATCGTCATATCACACACACACACACACACACACACACACACACACACACACACACACACACACTGCAGTTTTTATTGTAAAATCACTTTAAATAGGAATTAGGATGGGCCATAAAAATGTTATACATGCATAGTGTCTGAGAGATGGCTCTGCTGGTAAAGTACTCACATTGGGAACATGGGGATTTTAGCTCAGGTCCCTGGGACCTGTGTAAATTCCCGGCCTGTGTGCCTTAGTCCCAGTAGAGGGGTGACAGAGGGTGGCAGGTCCCTGCAGCTTGGTGTCCAGCCAGTGTAGCTTAATCACTAAGCCTGAGCATCAGCCGAAGACAAAATCTAAGATAGAGAGCCATCGAAGAAGCCACTGGTCATTGACCTCCATCCGCTGCAGATGCAAACGCTGCATACACATTTATACACATACATGATATTTCGATGACGTTGTATACCTTTCTAATAACGTATTTTCCAGTTACTAAACCCATCGACTTGCAAGTGACCTGCAAAATAATCAGCTTCATTATGGACTCTTCATCCGTATGTGGCATTATAGACTTTATTCTGATTGCTTTCTCTTCCCCAAGCGCCCCTTACCTCTTCTGGCTCATTCCTCTCCTCCCTTGAAGCAGTCCCCCCATGTCTTCGTGTCACATGCATTCCTGTCCCCCTCTCTTCGCACCTTTCCCAAGATCCCTTTCTCCTCTCTACATCATGACCTATGTCGTAGATTTTGCTTGTCCTGGTCCTCCCTTCCCACTGTCACTTTCTATTTGGGAAATTGCAGCTGTCTTCCATCCAGCTGTTTCTAACGCGACTGTGATGAGGGTCTGCGTGTGCACCAGAGGCACCTTAACTTTAACCTAGCTCCACGAAGCTGGCGTTCCAGACTGCAGTGGCAGTCAGCCTTGGGACTGGGGATCAGCATCTAGTCTCTGCAAGAGCAGTTGCAGCTCTTACCCCGCGAGCATTCGCTCCACCTCAGTCCTCTCAACGCTTCTGTAAAGTGAACTCGCTTTAAAGCTTGTACTCCGTAGTTGGAAACTGAGTTGTTCAGCATGGACTGCGGTTGACAACACATGTTAATAGACATGCTCTCTGTCTTAGTAGGTTGAGGTCATTGTAGAATGTGATATTTAGAGTTTTCTCAGAAATTATAGTTTATGGATCAAATGTAAGGTTGATTTCAAGAGGTATTAATATTGCATAATCACTCAATCTTATGATTTAATTTTTCTGTTTTAACTGATGAGAGTAACCTGTTTTTCATTTTAAACAGGTTGAATCAAGGGACTCTTTGAACAGCATAGCCCTGAAATTTGATACCACACCCAATGAACTCGTTCAGTTAAATAAGCTATTCTCCCGAGCAGTTGTGACTGGACAGGTATTGTTATTATTTAAATATGTTGATGTTTAAAATTATTAAGTTAAACATAGTCATTTTACATAGTTCACAGTGCCGAAAATATGAGAACAGTTTGTGTGTGTGTGTGTGTGTTCTGGGAACAAATCCTATTAGCCGGATAAAAGTATGAGTTGTATCTATTAATTCCCTTCTTAAAACAACTGAAAATAATTGTAAGTTATGCTTGAAGTAAAGTCCTAAAAACACTTAAAGCAGTTCATGTAAATTGACAGAATTCCGGTACTTTTAAAGGTAAACTGTTCTTCCAACTGCAACCTGCTTTCTACATGGAAGCAGTTAAAAAATTGAATCTTGCAGAAATAGTCTAGCCTTCGTCAGGGGATTTTGTTTGGATCTTTAAGCTTTTCTGTGATCCTTGGTGTATTTAAGGAGAGAGCTCTCAGAACTTTGCTTGTCTGTGAGACGCACAGTATATATTGATAGGTGGTTTAACTTGTTCCCCTTGTCTGTGATGATACACAGTATTGATAGGTGATTGTTTTAACTAGCTACACAGCAGGGCTTAGCATGTTGCTACTCTTACCACTGTGTAGTGAACAGTTGTGTGTATCTATTTTAGTAATATTCCACAGCATGAATTCTGTATATAGTGATGTTGGGTTAAGGAAATATGTACAACCAATTTCTCTAGTTACTGCCTTTGAGATGAGCAGTAATTGAGCATGATAATATACTAATACAATAATTGAGTAATTTAGTACTGTAATACAGTAATACAATGATTAATTAATTTAGTACTGTAATACAGTAATATAATGATTGATTAATTTAGTACTGTAATATAGTAATACAATGATTGATTAATTTAGTACTGTAATACAGTAATATAATGATTGATTAATTTAGTACTGTAATATAGTAATACAATGATTGATTAATTTAGTACTGTAATACAGTAATATAATGATTGATTAATTTAGTACTGTAATATAGTAATATAATGATTGATTAATTTAGTACTGTAATATAGTAATACAATGATTGATTAATTTAGTACTGTAATACAGTAATATAATGATTGATTAATTTAGTACTGTAATACGGTAATATGATTGATTAATTTAGTACTGTAATACAGTAATAATGATTAATTTAGTACTATAATACAGTAATACAATGATTGATTGATTTAGTACTATAATACAGTAATACGATTGATTAATTTAGTACTATAATACAGTAATACAATGATTGATTTAGTACTGTAATACAGTAATACAATGGTTGATTTAGTACTGTAATACAGTAATATAATGATTGATTAATTTAGTACTGTAATACAGTAATATAACGATTGATTAATTTAGTACTGTAATACAGTAATACAATAATAGATTAATTTAGTACTGTAATGCAGTAATATAATGATTGATTAATTTAGAATTGTAGTACACAATAATTGAGAGGTTTTGTTCTGTATTATGTCAACAGCTTATTTTAATAACCACTTCTAAATTAATTTGTTAAATCAATTTAAAGTGTTTCGTTCTTCATGCTTGTTATGATATGCACCATTCTACTCTTTTAATCTGAATTTTTCTTTTTATTGCTGAAGATCACTATTAAATAATGTTTGCGTATAGAGCATTAATTGGTCATTAGTAATTTTTTTGAAGCTGTATGTGAACACTTTCTTCCAGGTTTTATACGTTCCTGATCCCGAGTATGTCTCTAGTGTTGAGAGTTCCCCATCCCTAAGCCCCGTGAGTCCTCTGTCACCGACGTCATCTGAGGCTGAATTTGATAAAACCACGGTGAGTACTCTACCTTCCAGCCGTTGCTATGTAGAAATCACAGTGTCCCTGCTACCCGACGTGTGTGCTCTCTACGTTACTATGGCGGAAGTGGGGGTTCATGCTCTCGTTCAAGTGCTTAGCTTGGAGAGAGAAACCTTCGGCGGTAATGGTCCAAGAAATGTAATCAAATGAAATTTAACTTTTCATGGAATTATACTTAACAAACACGAGTTAAAAATCATGTCCAGGTTAACCGTCTTCTGGAATGTGTGTGTGTGTGTGTGTGTGTGTGTGTGTGTGTGTGTGTGTGTGTGACATACACATACATGCACACTTACATGAAGACGTGGTAGGAGGGACACAAGGTTGTGTAAAGGGAGAAAGATGGAATGCTCTGGACTAGAAGCAATCGTAAATCCAAATGACATGTCCTCCACCTCCAACTGGCGAGTCCGGTTCTGAGAGCAGTCTGTAGCCCAAGGTCGGGGTGGAGTTTGCTCCTTGTGCTTTCCCGGGTGAGAGCATTTTGCATTTCCGAGCACTTCAGCTTTTGACAGTGAAAGTCAGTCTGCATTATATTTACTGTCATTGATAACAGTGGAGGCCAGAGTTTTATGATGGATATTGCTGACTAATAACACAACGACAAGCGGAAACTGTTCCTGCTGTTCAGCTGGGGATGTGCCAGGTTTGGTACAGAAAGAGAAATAACAGGACAAGTGTAGTCAGAGGGGGACTTAGATTGCGCGTCTAGCCTTAAACGTAGAATCATGGAGTAAACTGTAGCACCTCTTCTAACTAGGAACCTATGAGATGACCTTCATACCACATCTCTACCTCCTGGCTTTATTTGGAAGCTTAAAATAAACAAGGAGATCAATTGGGGGGGGTGAGGGAGGGAGGGAGTGTGAGCAGGTCCCCCCCCCAGGGATGCTCATCTATACTTTGCTATGAAAGATGGGGAGAATAACAAAGTCTTGTGTGTGACCCCTTAGCCAGAGTTACTCAGCTGCTTTCACATGTGGTCCAGAAAGCATCCCTTACTCTGAGTAGTGAGGAATTGAAGAGCTCTTGAAGCATTCACCAGGGCACTGCATGTGTAGTTACAACACTATTTTGAGGGTCGTTTAATAAGTTATAGTTAATTTTTTTTTTGCCTAAAATTAAATTTACTATGGAACTAAGGTAATTTTTCTGTGTAACTTTGTATATCGAAGGCGATTATATTTCTGCATTATAATTGCTGTTTGTCTCCTGCGCTGTTACGTTTTTAATAGTATATATTCTTAGAAGAAAAGATAGTATATTTGGATGTTACCTTTGATTAGATATGTTGCCCACCAACATCACATTGAATCATGTCTGTTAGATTTTCTTCTGTGTTTATTGTAGACATTATCAGTATTTCCAATAAACATTTATTGGCTTCCTGAATATCCAGTTTTGTGTAATACAGTATGTATGAGACTCAAATCCTGTATGTATAGCCTTGTTACTATTTAAGTTTTTACTTATGTTTTTAAATAATTTACTTCACATAGAAATATTATCTTTGACAATTTAAACATCTAAACTATTCATTTTATCCACACGTGCGGGAAGAAACATAAGGGACCATACAGTAAAAGTGGTGAAAGTAGATATTAACTAATTTGCAACTTGGGTCCAGAACTTTTTATGTTCTACGTTAATTATTGCTTTCTACTAGAAGTCGATCACTCCGTTCGGTAATTAATTTCACCCACAGAGAGGAGTGATACTTAGCCGTTGTCATTGGGTATGGAAAGAGCTGCCACGTTCGACCACTTTCAGCCCTGGAGCTGGTCTGTTGCTCTGATAGACACTCACAGCAGAGGGGTAAATGGCTCACACTTCCAGGTACTAATCTGTCACTGAGGGCAATCAGGGCAGGGACTCCAGGTGGAAACCGGAAGGAAGAACTGTGAAGGGACACAGCTCACTGGCTCGGTCTTGGCCTTATGCTGGGCTAGCTCTCAAACACAGCTCAGAGCCACCTGTCCTGGGATAATGTCACCAGGATACCGGCCAGCTGGATAGAAAGAATCCTCTACTGCAGGGTCCTTCTTTCCAGGTGACGCTAGCTGTGTCAGGTTAGCAGTCAACAGCGACAGGGACGGACTTCACCTTCTGTAAGAACCAGGTTTGGTTTTGTGCACCTCTGGCTTCTCTTGTGCGCTATAAGTGTACAGTATGAAAGGCTGAAACTATCTGGTGGTGAGAGGCAAAGGGAGGGTGTTTAGGTGATACTGTGCGGAGGTGGGGTAATAAAGTGGGAGTATGTTCACCTCACGTAAAATACCTCACAGCATAGTTGGTATAAAAGTGGGAGCCAAACATTAGAATAGCAGTAGAAATAGAAGCACAGTATAGTAAGAAAAAAGAACTCAAAACTGTTAAAGGAACCTAGAAAGATCAGCACGGTCCGAAGAGAGGGAAGTGCGAAGGCAGCAGCAGAGTTCCTGCGTCGTCAGTGCCTTCGTCCAAGGGATTGGGATGTGCTGCTGGTGTTGCTGTGGTCCCCCTACTTAATCCCCCACCTCTCATCTCTATCCAGAAGTGCCAGAGCATTATTTGCTTTGCAGGGTTTGTAACATCTCCTTTAGAACCGGAACTGAGACACGTACTACGTCACCATGTGATGGAGAGGAGGGTTAAATCTCACAGTCTGGGTCCTGGGTTGGATTCTTAACTTCCTGCCTTAAGTCGCGGTACCCTCGCTGTGAAGAGACACCGTAACCACTGCAATTCTTGTAAAAGAGCTGCATATAACGGGGGCTTGATTGTTTCGGAGCTTAGTCTACTCTCATCACGGTGGGAAGCATGGCAGCCGGTGTGGCACGCATAGTACTAGAGAAATAGTTGACAGCTATGCCCTATCCAAAGGCATAGGGAAGACACCAGACTTGTCCAGGGCTTTTAAAACCTCAAAGACCACTAGCGGTGACACACATTCCCCAACAAGGTCAATGCTTTCACACAGTGCTACACCCCGGTGACCAACAGTTAGTTTAAACACATGAGCCTTCGGGGGGCCATTTTTATTCAAACCACCACAGTACCTCAAGGGTTGCCGTAAGTACCTGTTGCACGGACGAACAAGAAGCAATACTGCGCAGCGGTATGTGATTCAAGATGAGAATACATGTCACAGCTTGTAGGGACTAGAAAGTTCATCGAGGTAAGAAGATGGGTGGGGGTGAAGTGCAAGCTTTTCTCAGAGCTGGCTGCTGGTCAGAAGAGTGATAAAACTGCACAGGCAAAAAGTACGGCGTGTTTCTTGCGGAACTCAATAGCTGTGGCTGTCAGGGATTGTGTTGTGTTTGTTTTTTGATTCCTCGAGGGCAGCAGAGAGCTTCAGCTCTCCTAGAGGTGGCTGCAGGCTGTTGTGAGTGTCCTGATTTAGGTGCTGACAGCGGGCATGTGGTCCTTGGGAAAAGCAAGCTGCTCCTGTAGGCTTTCCTAATGTGCCTTCTAAATTAGTTACCTTTTCCCACCGCCAGTGCTGGTTTCCTGCTCTTTCCCTAATAGAAGGTCACAAGTTGAGTGTTTATAAGAGTGGAAAATTACTGTCCTCCAATTCTGAAAACCAGAAGCCTACATTCTAGTGACGCGTAGGACCATTCATTACATTCTCCTAAAAGCACGGGGCCAGTCCTCTGCTTACCGAGCAGGCAGTGAGTACCAGTGCTGGCTTGAAAATGCTTCGCTCCAGTGGCTGCCTTTCTTGTCACGTGACCTGCTCCTTCCTGTTGAAAGGGCTCGGCTGCTTTCATATGCCGGTTAAAAAACATAATTAACCGAAGAAGACCAATTTCCGTATCACGTTCCCGTTTGGGGGTCCTGGGACTTGAAGTTTGTGTGTATCATTTTGGAGACACAATCATCACCTAATAAAACTTCAAGAGAATTATAGTTTGTTAGCTTAACTTTAATATTTATTGTATGTTTTAGAATCACCTTTACTTTTAAGAAAACAAGGACTCCAGCATAGGTTTTTGTCTGGGGCCATACTAGTAGTGTTTAAAATCATCTAGGAAATATTCTTACACATAGAAGACATGCAGATATGCAGAAGTACGTTTAACTTCTCATACAAGCATGTGGGCATGTTCTAAATAAGACAGCATGCCCCTCTCTTGCTGTCATTGTCATCGGGCACCTTGAAGGTGTGTGCTTGCTTGTGTATTGATTGATGTAATGACAGACAGTCACAGAGTTAAAACATTGGATCTACCAGAGCTGAATGTGAATATTAATTGCTGAATATTACATACGCTTGAGGAGTAATCGCTATTTTAAAAACATATATTACATATAAAGTATATTTATCTGTATTGCCTAATGAGATTGGGTGCATTCTGGATGGTATGACCATAGACTAGGGAGTATTAGCTAGCATAAATTAGAATTTTAACTTCAAGGCTTTTCAGCATAAATCTGACCCTCATACACACTTTTATGTCTAATCTAATTTAATTATTTTAATAAATGCTTATAGGACAAAAATACATAAATAAGTTAGATGTGATATTTTCAACTTAAAAATCAACTGTCTTTAGGGATTCATACTTTTAAAATATATTAAATTTTTATTTTAGATTTATCTACTTTTTCTTTAATGTGTATTGTATTCATATGTATGTATGTGTGCTTGTGTGCTATGCGTATGCCTGTGTGCGTGCAGAAGTTAGAAGTGGGTAATAGATTCCCCTGAAACTATTGTTGAAGACGCTTGTAAGCTGCAATGTAAGGGTGAAAGGTCAACCTGAGATCCTGTGTCATACTTCCATCTGCTGACCTACCTCACTAACTACTGGTGTGTATTTTTTAAGAGACTATGGTGCAATCAAACCGCGGTCTTATAGTCTCTGAGTCAAACCTCGTGGTTAATATCCGATGAGGTAGAACTTTAAATTCCCATATTTGCACACCACACAAATGGATAAGTTACCGAGTGACAGTTTTCTTCTGAATTTTGGTTGGGAGAATTTGAAAAGCAAGGCCTCAGCCTTAGGCAAGTAAGGAGTGCTGAGAAGGGGAGAAAGTCTTCCTCAGGCAAAGCCGTTCCCCAGAATATACAAGGGACACTATACAGCTGAGGTTGTGCTGATGCATTTAGGGATATGTATGTGTGCACAAATATGCCAGGGTATGCAGCAGCAGTGAAAGAGGCCATGAATTTGAAAGAGGAGAGAGCACAGGGGAAACGGTCGAGATGAGAGGGAAGGGAAAGTCATGTAATTACAGTCTCAGGAAAATTATTAAAAGTACCCACTTCTTCTTTTAAACTGATGGTAAAAGCTCAATCAGATCTAAAGCCAACATGAATCACTTGAAATTTCACCCTACTTTTCTTCACCTAAGAGAATTTTCTTCTGCATCTTGTTGCTAAGCTTCCTCGACTTTTTGGTTCCAGGAAGTAGAATAGAAATAAGTTAATGCGTGAGTAAATGTAAGTTACAGAAAGAGGTGAATGATTTTATTGATGGTTTATAGTTTATATAGCAGGCATATATGCATTTATTGGGTGAGGAGCAGTTGTGTTTACCTCTGTGTTACTATGCTATGTGTAAAGTTTCCACAGACACAGCATGGCCGAGGCCAAAGGACGTGGAGAGGTTGCACTTACTACAAGCCTTTGACTGTTTGCAGTTGAATGTTCGGGACAATACTGATGCTAGGCTAGGGCTGTATTCTAGTCAAGGGCCTTTCTGTTCTTTGTAGCTAAAGCAAAATGACAGAAGGATCAGGAAGCTCTCTAATGAGCTTCGAAAGCATTGCATCGAGAGACAGACTCTCAGTTCAAACAAGCTCTCCATAGAGATAATGACATCTTGAATGATTCACATTTATGGGATTCGTATTGAGGTCTGATCACAGTCCCCTGGACAACTTTGATTCTTTTAGAAAGAAAATGTTTCTTTGTGCTATACTCTGAGCATTCGCTAACCTAACTTCTGTATCTTTCTAATAGGATTACATTGAAATATTAGAGTTGCTATAGATACTGAGTTGTAAGATTTGAGACTGTGTGGGAGCCTCCTATCATGTTGTTCACACCTTCATTTAAGGAGAACATTTGGCAGTATCCTTTGGAATAGTGAATAATGTGGTTTCATAGCAGCTAGTGATACTTATATTAGACAATAAGTCCGTAATTGAGGAGTGATAGATAGAATTTGTTGCTTGCTATTTGGACTTCCTTATGGTCCTGCATCATCTACTTTTTCCATCATCTTCTGGAAGATCTAAAGGGAAAGTGCATATTATTGCGGATGCATTCCCTAGCTCTGTCAGCAGCCCAGACTTACCTCTCAGCTTCATCTTACTTGTTTGCCCAGGCATGCAGTTTGCCAAACATGGGTGAACTCTGGATCTGATGGAGGGGTGCTTTCTCAGAGAATAAGGTGGAAAGGATAGTAATTCATTGCAGAACCTCAGCCTCGGGTCTCCATAAATACAAGGAGCATGTGTATACACACACGTGTGCCCACATACTTAAAACTTGGATGTGTAACACATACACACAGATACAGAATTGAAAAATTCGGAAAGAACAAATAAAGAAGTTGAAAATTCTTGTGATGCGTTTATCTTCTTGCATGCTATATACTGGACATCCCCTGATGCATTTATCTAATTGCATGCTATATACTGGACATCCCCGGACATTTTTTCTCTTACTCTGCTCTCACACCTAATGGACTCCACCTTACCTTAGTGTTATCAAAACCAGTGGTTTAATTCACAAGCAGCACAGAGTATCTGTTGAGCTATTTAGAGTTTAATGCTTTCTAGGGGTGTGTTTGTCTGTATGTGTGTGCACATATCTTCACGTAGATGTATAGATTAATATAATTTATATGCATCCTTTTATTATAAGCATTCAAAATTGAAGTTTTTGCTGTATTTAAAATCTTCATTAAAAATGAAAATACCATTATTATTATTATTATTATTATTATTATTATTATTATTATTATTGAGACTTTGGGGTATTTATCTTAATGGAGTAAGAGAGAAAGGAAGTAGGATTTATTGCAGAAGGTTGCTTGCTGTTAACAGTGAATGTACCTAGTTTCCTAAGGTACTTTTTGGTGTTTTATAGACTCCCGATGTAGTCCATCCAAAAGAAGCACCTCCTTCATCTACTGTGAGTGGTATTCGGCCTGCAAGAGTCGTATCTTCAACTTCTGAAGAAGAAGAAGCATTTACTGAGAAATTTCTTAAAATTAATTGCAAATATATCACCAGTGGCAAGGTAATGGATGACATGTTAGAGTGGACTTTATCATACTTCAGTTTTTCTGAACCATGACATAGTGACCTGTGCATTTTATGTCATTACTGTCAGCCATCCTGACTATTTTACCATGTTTTTGGTAACTGGATGTTTGAGTTAAAATGGACCTTGCCCATGACTTAAGTCTGATGATCTGTGGCAGTTTTTAAAGGTAATGGGATATAAATAAATTCACTACCATAAAGCACATTGAATGATTTTTGCTAGGATATTACACACACCTTTAAAACAGCCATATGGATTATAGCAGGAGTGCTAGCTTTGGAAAATGTGGCATAACACACGAATTGAGAGATAACTTTATCATTAGTAAATACATACTATTTGGTAGAAAGTATCTGAGGTATGTTAATTCAAGCTATTAAAAATAGGAGTAAACATTTCTACTTTTGAAGTGCTAAACACTTAGAAGTATTGTATGTTTTGTTTTGTTTGAGACAGAGTTTCTCTGTGTAGCTCTGGCTGTTTTAGAACTAGCTCTAGACCAGGCTGGCCTCTAACTCATAGGTCCACCTGCCTCTGAATCCTGAGTACTGTATGCACCACCACCATTCAGCTATAGGTATCTTTCTGTTCTCTAATTTCTGATGAGATCCCATGTGGTCAGAGAATATTCTTATTTCCATTTGAAGGCTTAATTTAATATAGTGTAGCTTATTTTCTAACCTAGAATCTCTTGATAAACCTTGCATGTATGCCTAAAAATCATATATATTGCTTCTGCTGAGTGGAATATTTTACAGTATCAGTGAAATAAAATTGGATGATAATGGTCTTTTCCTGTATCTCTATTGATTTGTTTTTGTTTGTCTTTTTTGTAAATTATTGACAGGCAAGTGGAACTATCTCATTTCAAAGGGTAGCTTTCTGTTTTCAGTTGTATAAGTATATGATTATAATTCATAAATTTCAGGGTACTATTATATGTGGAAATGTTTAGCATTCTTATATTATCTGGATAAATTGACTGATTATAAAAAACTCACATTAATTTCAAGAATATTTGTCCTGAATTCCAATTTGGTGGACAATGGTAGAAACCACTGTAGTCCTTTCCACTTCTTTTGAGAAGTGTTAACATGCCTTGTCCTTTTCTGTTATTATAAAGTGTTTCTTATGGGTAGTGTATGATTTTAAACTTTTAGTCAAATGAGCTTGAAATGGTGAACTCAGGAGATTTTCATAACTTTGACTTTGAGGAAAGAAGTTTGAAAATTTCACCTGTGCATCCTTTTATCCCCAAAGGTGGATTCCTAGAAAGTTGAAGCAGACTGGTTAATCCAGTGGGTAAGGTGTCACCTAGTTTAGTCCAGAAAATAGAAGAAAATTTGTGGCCTTTTGTAGCCTTAATGTGTATACAGAACTGGATGTATTTATATTAAACTGGACATTTTGTTCTTTTGTAGCTACTTAGAATTATCTATGAAAGTACTCTTAAAATGTAACATGTGAGATATTGGTAATATGAGCCAAATCTGCTATAGGCTGGGGGCATAGCTCAGTAATAGAGGGTTTCCCCTGAATGCATGATGTTTTAGGATCATGCCTCAGTGATTCCAAAAATAATTTTAAAAGGTACTACTTTCAGAGTACCTGTAATATACTTGCTTAATTTTAGCCAATTGCTTGCTTTCATTTTTCAAAGTCTTTAGTTTGCCAAAACTGAAGCAGCAAAAGAAACAAAAGATTAGGAAACCTTTAAGATTTTGTTACTGTGCATGTACTGTAGTCTTGTTTGTGTGCAGTTGGGTTATCCCCAGCAATGTAAACGTCCTGTGTAACACTTTACTGGTTCTCATTGGTTTGTGTTGGTGTGTGCTTCAGCATTATAAATAGCTAAAAATGAGTTTTGTGAAAACACTGCTCAAAGGCCAAATTAGCTAAAGTTTATATAAAATTATTCTTTCTTAAAGAGATTCGTTGTTTGAACTAAAAGAAGTGGCAGCTAGGGACCTTTGAGATGGCCCCGATGTTCAAGACCCTTGGAAGCAGAAAACTAACTTCTGCAAACTGTGCTCTGACCACCTTGCACATGTTCTAGCACATATGCCAACACGTAACATGTGCACATAGCATTCGCCCACACACGGTAAATAATATCTTTTAAAGAGTGCTAGTTAAACTGTTTTAGATCACCTGTCAACCAAAACACACCCATATACATTTATTTTAATATGACATAGGTTTGCTATAAGTCTTTTATACCTGTAATATCTGCTACAGTTGCTTCTTCTCACTTAGCATGGATATTTCATCAAGAGATTCTTTCAAGCTTTCTTTACTTACTCCTGTAAAATGCAGGGACTGCCATTGTTTGAGTTGACTGTGCCTGTGCTTGAACTTGAAAGAATGGTGTGATACTAAATCAAGTGGACTGTCTGAGTTTATCTTTTCTTGCCACTTTGGGAAAAAGCAAAATGACTTTAAATATCCATTGGATTTTCCTAAATCTGTCCGTGTTTTTACTTTTATGCATATGGAATATCTTGGAAGGAAAGTTTAAAGAAAACCAAGAGTAAGGGATGCTTCTCACTTGATTTGGAGTATTGATACTTTGTGATTTGTAGAGTAATATGGTGAAGGAACCGACTACTCAGACTGGTTGTTTTCTTTTGGACAGATTGCCCACTTATCTCAGTCTTTGTTTTTAACACCTGTAGAATACAATATTTCAGAACAGAAAGACGACCTGTGGCCGAGCAAGGATTTCTGTTGTGCTCCACAGGGTACTTGCAGAGTTTGACATGCATGAGAGAGTAAATATTCTTGCTGTCAATTTAAGATTTACATCACTGTTTATATAAACTCATTTATAATTCATAGTCTTTAATGTTAAATGGAAAAAAACAGTTATAGCTTACTGTGAATTTTATCTGATCTACCAACTTTATAGATGAAGAAATATGCCCTAAAACATTGCACTTTCAAGGTCCTATAGCTAATGAATCACAAATTCAAGCAGAACTAGTGACTTTTTTTTCAAACAGTATTTCTATAAAATTACTCCTTCTCCACCAATACTGAGTTATTAGTGCTCCTGTAGCTACATTTGGTACTTGTACTGGGGAAGAACACAGGAGGTAGAGACACATTCCTACAAAATTTGGTTTTGTGCAGTGTGTTTTCTTCATAATGTGGCCATTTTCTTACATTCTCAAACTTTACTCTTAACAATACTGTTGAGGCAGAACATGATATTCTGTACACTCTATCTCGGTCTCTGCTGAGGAAAACAGTAGTGTTTACTAGAAAAGCATGTTTTCATGAAAGTGCTACAGTGCCTGACTATGTCATGTTGAAAGCAGATGGCCAGAAGTCAGCAAAAGAATGTGGTAGAGGTATCTAGAATTGTTTATGAAATTATGAACTTAAAGATTAAATGATACTTTCTTTTTTTCTCCTAGGGCACAGTCAGTGGCGTCCTACTAGTCACACCAAATAACATAATGTTTGATCCACATAAGACAGACCCCTTGGTTCAAGAGAACGGTTGTGAGGAATATGGCATCATGTGTCCGATGGAAGAGGTGATGTCAGCTGCCATGTACAAAGAGATTGTGGATAGCAAAATAAAGGAATCACTGCCGATGTGAGTGCCTTAGTGTTCTGGTAGTTGTGGCTTCTTTCTTTCTTTGATTGGTTGGTTGTTGGTTTTTTGTTTTGTTTTGTTTTTGTTTTTATATAGTTGACCCTTATCTAATACTCTTATTTTCTTTGTTTTATCATAGCTGCTTTCTACTTTGTTAGTAGTAAAACAAAAATCTAAGGACTATTGAATAGATTTTTAGTGTGCCTGATACATAGTAGGTGATTTCATTAGACTTATATTTACTTGGTCAAAGAATCAGATATTTGACAAGTAGCCTATAGTACTTATGAAATTCAGTTTTTGTCAACCCTTTGTTATTTAGACACAAAATCAAACAATGTAACTTACTCCGTATTATTAGCAAATATTATAACTGTCAAGTACCATGAAAGTACCTAAAGGTAGCATGTGGAGTTTTGAGGGTGGCACAGATGAGGCCTAGCGCTGCAGTAGTCAGGGTGGCTTTCAATGTCCATTTACAGCTGTACTTCTGGATACAGAAAGTGTCAAATAGGGAAGGAAAAAAACGTCTAGGTTGCAGTAATGAAGGGTTCAGAGTGTGCTGGCGTGGGTTGGAGCCAGTGTGGTAGAATAGTAGAGATCTGAGACTAATGTTAGTCAAAGCCTCTTAAAGCAATGGGCATGACCAAAGTAGGAGGCAGGAATGGGAAGGACTGAGAAACAAAAGGAGCTAGAGCAGAGGAAGGGAGCAGGTTGGCGTATAATAGACTCCTTCCATTTCCTTTGTGACTGGCAACCAGTAAAAATGGCTTTACCTTCACTAATAACAGATAGTTTAAATAGACCTTGGGGCAAAATTACAAAGGAGAAGGAACTAGATAGTTTTTCAGGTATAATATATAAGCTGTTAGGACAAACCCTTTTTGGAAAAGGATCCATTTTAGCCTGTAGTAACAGATACTGGTTTGGCTTGGTAAAATGATCTTTACAAACACAAATAATTCATAGAAAATAAGTATTCTAAATTACTGGATATATTTTTAAGTTCTCAACAAAAGCCAATTTCAGGAAAACAGAAAAGAGAACACCTAAATACAGTTACTGAGCTTAGATGTTGCTAGAGATGGACACCGGCCGAAAAGCCACTGCAGAGGGAAAGGAGGATGGTGTGCATTGGGGAGATCCTGTCCTGACGTGGAGTCTCTGTTTCAGAATTAAACACTATTCTGGATGGTCTGCGGCTGCTCTGCAGAAAAGATGGAGTGTCCTTTGCCTTTCAAATAGCATTTTTTTTTAATCTTACACTTTATTTGGGAGGACAGGGACCTGGGTTCAAGCAATTTAAACACTGTCACCAGCAGGAAAGATCCTTAAGTCTTAGCTTGAATGTTAATTGAAATCAGAGTTTGGCTTCAAACAGGATAAATACATAGAACGGCTTTGCAAAGCAATAGTTTGTTTGCAAAGGTGAGGTAAAGATCTTAATGGTCTTCCCTCATGCTTGGAGAACTGATTTCTAAGGTACTGACTGAACTGTGTAGAACAATGCACCATTTGTATTTAGTCTTTCAGAATATTAAAATTTAGGCTAAAACGTCACGGTAAATACATAGCCTGTTAGTTTTTATTTGTTTGTTTGTCTCTGTGTTTTTAAAACCTACTAACAGTCTCTTGAGTCTGTTAAGTGTATAGATGAAATCTCCTGAAGCTCATACCCAATGTGTTGACGCTGTGGATGCAGTTTAAGTAAACTACCAGTAGATGGCACCGTTGCACATTTAGTAGCTCGAGTTAGATCGCCTCTTGTAAAAGATGAATCCAGTAGAGGCAGAAGACACTTAGACTCAATCTTTAAAATAAAGACATTTTACAAGTATACTTAAAAATATGTACTTTGTTACAAAAACTTGAAAGCCACAGAAAGTTAGATAAGAGACTTAGCTGTAAGATCCACAGAAGGTCACTTGCTGCTGACTTATTCTGTCTTATTCGTGCTGGTCATTCTGATGAGCGTGCTTGCTCTTTAGCCATATACGCAGAGCGTTCACACTTGGCCACTGAGACTTCAAGTCATTTTTGTTTATCATGGAGGAACTTTAGCCATCCTTCTAAATTGCTGATTTTTTTAAATGTTGCTTATTTCTAGAACACACATCTTGGGAACATTAATATCTGCCTAAACAAATGACAGTGAAGATGGGGATGAGACCCAGACATAAAATATTCATGATCTAACATCTCAGTTCCTTTACTGGACAGGCTCTCTTAGACCTGCTCTGAGATTATCCATTTCCTGTAAATACTTTGCTTCACGTTGGTTCATATTATCCGTGTTTTTGAAATCTCTCTTTGCATATAAATAAATGCTGCATATGTATGTGACAAATTGAAATTTTGTATTGTCCCTATCCTACAAATGAAAATTTTATTTCAGCATCATAATTCATCAGGAATTTTGGCATCAAAGTTTGTTGCAGTTTTCTTACGAGGAACGCTACATTGATGGTTTCCAGATAGTAAACAGTTGATGAAAAATCCTGATGTAATTACGTGGCATGTGTGAAAAACGTGGTATTTGGATATTCTGTTGATAGCTCTACTCTGCTGTTTTTAAAAAGCCTCTTATGTAATACTGTTTTATTATTTGCTTACAGAAGTAAATTGTTACAGTTTCTAATGCCTAATAATTTCTTATTTTATTTAATAACAGAGAACTGGATCCGTTGTCAGGAAGGGGGTTCTGCCATTCAAAGAAGATGACAGGAGTCAGTGCTGAGGAAACAGACTCCAGAACCCGAGACCAGGGTAACGACAGTGGCAGCACTGCTCCCAGGAGCACTGAGGAGTCTCTCTCTGAAGATGTCTTCACAGAGTCAGAGCTCTCTCCGATCCGCGAGGAGCTGCTGTCCTCAGAGCTGAGACAAGAGAAGTCATCTGACGCCTCGTCAGAATCTGTGCAAACTGTCAGTCAGATCGAAGTAGAGCCCTTGACAGCCACGTCAGGGCCTGCTAATGTTCCTGACCGCACTGACTCGAATAATAGACATTCTTCAAATGAAGTTGGGGCTTTGTCTCATGAAACTGGCTTAAGTAGTCTTGATATAGCGACTAAGGATGGAGATAAAGCTACAGAAAGCCTTCAAGAAGTCTCCGGACCTAAAGAACAAAGCACAGATGTCAAAGGTCAGGATAACCGGGATTCTTTCCACCACAAAAATTCACTGCAGCAAGAGGCAGGGGAAGACAATGTGTCTTCTGGAGAAACAGTGGAACTGAAAGAAAAGCCAACTGTTCTTAGGGACCAACAAGGGAAGGAGCTAAAACGGGACTCAGTGACAGAAGTAGAGGAGCTGCGCAAACTCTGGAAAACTCACTCTATGCAGCAAGCCAAACAGCAGAGGGACACGATTCAGCAGGTGTCACAGAGGGAAGGCAAACATCGAAGCACAGCTGCAGATGCACACGGGGAAGGTGAGTGAAATTAGTCTGCTGCGTGCAGCTTTCTGCTTTCCCTCTGACCAGAGGATCCTGAGTTAGGTCTGTGAATGAGAATCAAACGACTCCTGAAAGTCCCATGCTCATCTGACTAGATTAAAAAAAAAAACAAAAAACAAACAAACAAAAAAAAAAAAAAGCAAAAAGCAAGTGCTTGGGATGAATTAAGATAAATTAAGTTTACTAATAATTTAGTAAACATTGTCTCAATCGTACTGATGTATTGCTCGTATTAATTCAAATTATGTAAGAGCTTGTTTTAATTTCAGGTTTTTATTTTACTAAAATGATACACTGCCTCTGACCTTCTTCAAAGGTTACAAAAAAACAAAAGGTAAAGTAGGTATTCAAAGGTCTTCATGCCAGTGTCAGTAACTGCAGAGAGAGTAAATGCTCTAACAACTCGAATTGTTAAAAAACAGCAAATAAATGACACATTAAAGACTAATAAAACCACATTTTGAAAAAAACATAATGAACATACACTGCACAGATGTTAAGCGAAAAAGAAGCAGGAAATAGCACTATATAATGTACAACCCTGAGTTTACAGTAAAGTGTGTATGTTCAGACAGATGCAATATGAGGCAAAGCCAAAAGTGCCTTCCAAAGACCTGTAGGAACCTTAATACTAGTTGATCATCCTGGGTTATCAACTCAAGGTAATTTCATAAACTCTGCTATAACTTTCTGTATTTGACAGTCTTTCCTAATAAATGTTTTGGATAAAGACAATGCACGTAGAAGAAACAGTTCACCATTTACAGAAATCGCTGTCAGTGAACACATTCTTTAGTTATTGATGCATATAATCTTAGGTTTCAAACTTAATTGGGTAATATTCAGTATTTTAAAAACTGAACGTTGAATGTGATGATTGCACATGCTTTTAAAACCCAGTGTTTGAAGGGCAGAAGGGTGAAGGCCTGTCTGCCTCAAAACAATAATAGTATCTGTTAGGCATTTTGAAATGAGTCCTGTTGGGCAGATGAGGCCCTGTCTGGCCTCCAGCAGCAAGGTCCTGGGATTGCTGCAGTTACAAGTGTTTGCATCGTGCAGGATGGGGTGTGGAAAATGAGCAGATCCTCAAAACGGTCTGGCAATTCCTCTTTTGGTGTGTGCCCCCCCCACCCCCAAAAAAAAAACCAAAAATAAGGACCCAAATAAATACTTGTACAAAATTGTTTACAGCAGAATGATTTATAGGACAATACACATGACTGAGCTGTCTTTGCACATCCTGCTGGCAAATAAAGTATGATGTATCATATTCATGGAAATGCTAATTCTTTAGGTTTAAGGCGATGGGAGGTTTCTGTTACATACACATATGTATGTGATAATGACAGTTAGTGAAAAGAGAACCTTGAGTCTAAAAGAGGAAGAAGGGCGCTGTGGGAAGGCTTAGAGGGAGGAATAGGGAAATGATGCAGTTGTATTATAATCTCAATAAGTACATTTTAAAAAGAGGAAAGTCTAAGACAGGTTAAGTGGTGACAGCATGCTGCTAAGTGAAATTTGCACCACAGAAATGTGTGTGTTCCACGTCTACACCATGCTGGAGGAAAGGAAGACAGAGCACACACTGCTGATGACCAGCAGGGGGAGACAGAGCACACACTGCTGGTGACCAGCAGGGGGAGACAGAGCACACACTGCTGGTGACCAGCAGGGGGAGACAGAGCACACACTGCTGATGGCCAGCAGGGGGAGACAGAGCACACACTGCTGGTGGCCAGCAGGGGGAGAGAGAGAGCACACACTGCTGGTGGCCAGCAGGGGGAGACACAGAGCACAGACTGCTGGTGGTGGTGGGGATACTCATTGCTTAGTCAGTGCTGTTTTACTTTGAGAAATGCGAAAGTTCTCGGGATACATGTTAGTGGAGAATGTACAGCAATAGGAATATACTGGTGCCTACAAATTTTAGACTTTAAAATGGTAACTTTTATGATATGTCTATTTTGTCACCACAAAATGGTGAAATTTATCCCGTGTATCATTTTAGTAAGTTAAAGACTTGAAGTATATTGTTGATTTCTTTCTCCTGTCTTGTGTATATGTAAAGATTAGAGGTTTCATTAAATTTTTTACTTTTTATTAAAATAGCCATTTAGAAATTCTGTACACTTATATGTAATTTTTGTAGACTGATAGAATATCCAGAACAATTTACCTGTCTTTGCAGTTCAGCACAGCTGTTATTTGAAACCTATTGAAAAGCCTTTGCCGAGCTTTGCATTTTTGTCTAATAGCCCTCAACAAAACTTGATTCACTAGTTGGCTCTACCACTGTATCTTACTATTTCAGTAACTATGTATTCCATCAAGGTAGTTAAAGTGAACGTGTGAAAGTACCGGCAAAACGCATTGCCTTGCAGTTAGAGACCTAATGTAATATCGGCTCATCTAAGGCACTTGAGTGTGCCCTAAGAGAACTAAATGGACCCTGTTTGCGTATCGCTTCTAGGCTCCTCGCTGTTAAAGGAAAAGAGAAGGCATCGGCTACATAAGTTCCTGTGTCTCAGAGTTGGGAAACCAATGAGGAAGACATTTGTATCTCAAGCAAGTGCTACAATGCAGCAGTACGCACAACGAGATAAAAAGCATGAGTACTGGTTTGCTGTGCCACAGGAAAGGTAAGGTGACGCTCCAACACGTCCACTTCCCTTACACGATTCTTTCATCTACCGTAACCCCAGCAAGTTCAGAGCCTTCGTTTCCTAATTAATAGCTAATATTAGGCAGGCATGGTGGCAAACACCTTTAATTCCAGCACTCGACAGACTCCCCGAGATGGAACAGTTTGACACACACAGGGCTCTGGGCCAGCCGTGCTGTGTCTGGCGGGGCTATCTGTAAACAAAGGCTAATTTTAAGTCTATGAAATCAGCTGCTAGCTGATACTTCTAATGTATATCTTTAAAATTTCATATTTCCAGTTTAATACCAAAACACTGGAACATGAGCGTATTCAGTAGTTAAGGTCTTAGTGCCCTATCTGTGTTCTATCTTTAAATTTGTCTTTTCTAGTACATTTTCTCAACAAAACTTATTAAGGTATTTTTAATCCTTTTTGCAAAATTAATTATAAGTTTTTCTCATTAATCTTGGTTATTTCTTAATATTTATATGGAATTTTGTTTTTAATTTTGTTCCTAGTTCCAAACTTAAGTGTCCTGAACTTAACCAGGAAAACACCTGCTAGTTCTCCCTGGTTAAAACTAATACTACCCCACTAGTGATCTTACCATCCACGTTAGAAATTTCACTGTAAATATAAATAAAATGTATCTTGTTTTTTAATTCATGTCAATATTACTGGAAATTTGAACTTTGCCACAGACAGAAATTATAACAGAATTGTTTATAGTGATTAATTACCAGGAGGTAAAAGTTACCTCCCTTTAATTTATTAGGGGTCATGTAGCTTGTAGATTATGAGATGGGTGCAGAATTTCTAGAACTATTGCCAGCTGCGAATTTTGTCTTTCAGTTATCTGTGTGATTCAGTTAAAGCCAATGTACACATGAGTGCTTTAAATGCATGTTTGTGCTTTAAATATGTTTATTACAGAGTGTACCAATCCATATGGTTTAGTACAGTTAGCAGAATAGCAGAAAGGGGAAGCAGATATGGAAAAAGATTAGAATTCTGAAGGCAGAATTCACTGTGTATTGCTGATGTGAATCTGAATGCTGCATGTTGGTTTCTTTCCCAGTACTAGTATCTTTATGGGGGAGTGTTACACTGCAGTCACTGTAGGGAAGGGCCTTCCAAGGCACAGCTTTTTATAGCACTTAGGTTTTACAGATGCTATCTTCCTGTAATGGACATTTTTGTTTTACATAGTTTTGAAAGTCTTCAGCTTCTCTCAAGACATTTCAGAAACAAAAGTGTTTTCAACTTGAGCTAATAGCAGATGAAAAGAGGCCTGCTAATTAATAGTCATTTGCTCTAACAGGACAGACCACTTGTACGCCTTCTTCATTCAGTGGAGTCCAGAGATCTATGCAGAAGACACTGGTGAATATACCAGAGAGCCCGGATTTATAGTAGTCAAAAAGATGGAAGAGTCTGAGACAGATGAAGTCCCTGCTGGGGAAGCCGCAGCCCGAGAGTGGGAGGTAAGGCGGGCAAGACGTTCATCAGCTCTGTTTGCTTCTTTTTACCTTGTGTGAGTGTGCAACCTGGGGTAAGCCGTAGACATAAGAATCTTTGCACAAAATGGGATTTGTGAAGACCTAGTTTGTAGTTCATGCCCAGGTGTGTTTATTGATCGAGTCTGAATAGTAACTTTAATGCTATTTGTCACTCTGTTTTTACATTAAGATAACGGATCATTAGTAATAAAGTAATTTGTGTATATTCTGGCACATTTAAAGGAAGATAACATGGCAAAGATAGAAATAGCATTGCTATCATATTGTCATAAAATATTGGACTTGTCTGTATTTTTTTTCTCTTGAATGTAAAAGCACTGATTTAGCACAATTAGCTGTTATTTCTAAGTTTCACACCTAGCAGGCATATCTTGATTTGAATATGGTTGTACCAACTTGGTACTAATTCTATAATATTAATTTTTTCTGTGCTTAAATTTAATGAGTTTGTAAACAGTCCAAGTTTATACAGACGAGCTTTTATTTAAAGCCACCATGTAGATAACAATTTTTAAGATTATGCCATTTTATATGCTTGGTCTTGGGAGGTTGATGGAGTAACAGCATTTTTCTTATTTTGGTATTTTTTTTCTTAATCTCTTCTTGATGTTATTAGAAAACATAGAGCAGATGCTAAAATGTGATAATAAATGGACTCAAATTTTATTATCCATTTGGTTAAAGTTTGTGGTTATTCGTATGTGTGAATTTACTGTGCATGTACTTAGCATGTACAATGATTAAAGTATATGTGATATGTCTTCTGTTTAGTTTGTGTTCCTGATTTTGGATGTCTAATATCATTGTGTTTGTTACACATATCATCATCAATATAATGAAGGAAAAATAATTATATTGTGCATTTATTTTAACATTTAAATAAAAAGTATTTATCTTAATTCCAGCTCCATTTATAATAGCTTTAAATTAGAAATGACCCGAGTCCCTATCAGGAGAATACATGGGTAAATTTGCAGATGTTTATAGACTTTTAAGTGATACAACAATAAAAAGAAATTTCTAATGATATAACCAACCATGTGGATGACTCTCAGGACCCGTGGAACACCAAGGGAAGGCCTAATGTGAACCAGGGAAGGGGCTGAGATGCATAGCTTCGGGGCTCTCGGGGTCCCCGAAACTGAGCAGCGCAACGTGGCAGAAAGGAAGTTTATGGGGGTGCTGGGCATGTGTTACCCCTCTCTGTGGATGGTGATGGGGTGCTGGGCACGTGTTACCCCTCTCTGTGGATGGTGATGGGGTGCTGGGCACGTGTTACCCCTCTCTGTGGATGGTGATGGGGTGCTGGGCATGTGTTACCCCTCTCTGTGGATGGTGATGGGGTGCTGGGCATGTGTTACCCCTCTCTGTGGATGGTGATGGGGTGCTGGGCATGTGTTACCCCTCTCTGTGGATGGTGATGGGGTGCTGGGCACGTGTTACCCCTCTCTGTGGATGGTGATGGGGTGCTGGGCATGTGTTACCCCTCTCTGTGGATGGTGATGGGGTGCTGGGCATGTGTTACCCCTCTCTGTGGATGGTGATGGGGTGCTGGGCATGTGTTACCCCTCTCTGTGGATGGTGATGGGGTGCTGGGCACGTGCTGCCCCTCCCTGTGGATGGTGATCACATGGTAACTGCATGCTCACGCTACTTTCTTAGGTCTAGAAAGTAAATTTGTTCAGATTTCCAAAGGTGTGTGCAAGGCTTAAGATAGCAGCAGTTGAAAGTAGATTATAACCAGAGGAAATAGGAAGGAAAACATGTCAACAATGGGGATTTGATGGCAACTGGATTATGCCAGATAGCAGAATTTCCATCAAGAGAGAGAGAATCGAGAACTTTTTCCAATTATGGTTGGATAGGTTAAGTTTAGAAATACGGAACCACTGACTTTATCTTTTCTTTTTATATGGTGTATGTGTTATGTGCTTCTATGCGTGTGTGCATGCATGTATGTGTGTGTGAGTATGTGTGAGTGTGTATTTGCAAATGTGTGGACTGTAGTTTGTATGAAAATATGTACGCACAGAGACTGAGGTTGCTAGCATCTTCTTTGCTGCCTCTTGGATGGGATTTTTAGGCAGCCTTTCTTGGTCCAACCCAGCTCACAGGCACGGCTCTCCACAGCTTGCTTTGAGGATCTCGGTATTGAAGCTGAAATCATAAGTAGCCTCCACCTGACCCTTACATGGCTTCTGGGGCTCCAAGCTCCCACATTTAGCGTCTCTTTTTACCCGACAAACCTGCGACATCTCCCTGTCCCCACTGCTATTTTGACTCAAAGGAATGGCTTCAGTGTGTGGGGAAATCATTGCAGATTATAATTTATAGATTAAAAATCTTCGTACCTCCTCATTTGTCCTAAGAAAATTTACCCAAAACAAAGCAAAAGGTGGTAGAAAAGTTTGGTTTGAAGCAATGCCGTTTTCCTCCGTCTTCTGGACACGCCCTTCAGGTCTGATGCACTTGTGTGGTTGCAGAGCTCTAGAATGGAGCAATGGGAGAAAACACGGGAATTTTAAGGCTGAAAGCCGACTTCTCATCCAGTTAGGTTACGTTTCAGACTGTTTGGACGACTGGCGTGCATGGCTAACCTTCTCTAGTATAAGCTTTGTGAGATCTGAATGGGAAGCTAGAAGGTGCAGTTCGCTGCTATCTGGTCCTCAGTGCGAGTCTCTCTCACTGGTCTTTTGTTTTAACATCAGTGATGGAGACTTTATGACCTGAAAGAGCAATGCTTTTTTTCCCTCATAGGACAAATTTCTGACAATTCTGTGAGAAATTCCTTTGTTACTGCGCTTCACCTGTTTGTCTATTCCTTCTTCCAGGGAGCATCAGTAACAAAATGCCAACCTTTGGATACCCCACGGTAATGTGGACAGACTGATCCCTCCCTTAATCCTCTCCCCAGACAGTTTCCCTTACCGCCACCTTTGCTGTTACAGATTCTTTCCAGACCCTGTGTCACTGCCATCGTTACTCTGAGATTTATTAGAACATCATATATCATGGCACCCCAAATTTCTGAAACGTGCAGTTTGAATAGAACACAGGAATTAAATCTTTGACTATAAATAGAAAAGGCAGGGTTTCAGGGTAAGAAATTTGAGGATGTTCTGAAGGGTAATGTTGAAGATTTATAAGTGAGGTGATTGTTATTAAAAGAAAAGGCTCTGACATATTCTCTGCCCCTACCCCTTGCAGAAGCAGTGATAAACTGGTGGCTTCGTTCAATGACTAGTTTCTTAGACCCGCGTCTCTTTTCAGTATTAGATATCTCTCAGAATTTCTCAGTCTCTCAGAGCTCAGGTCAGCCACTGAAGCAGAAGTGTCATATGTTGTCTGCTTGTG
The DNA here is from genome assembly GCF_963924665.1 of Micromys minutus. Classification (NCBI taxonomy): domain Eukaryota; kingdom Metazoa; phylum Chordata; class Mammalia; order Rodentia; family Muridae; genus Micromys; species Micromys minutus. Next base: position 7,711,169 of record NC_137968.1, read on the forward strand.
AAATAAATCCCCAAAGTAATATGAACATTTGAGTGTCTACTTATGACCTCATGTTTCTAATTACTTATAAGATGATTTGTTTATGACTTCCGGTGTTCTCCGTTCCGATTCCATCAATGTAAATATTTAATCTCGGACTTCCGCAGCGGTAGGGGTAATTATACCCTACCGTGTGGGTTCTGTTTGCTCAGCTCTCATTAGCAGAGTCACGGCCACCGCCATCGGTTACACGTTTCCCAGAAGAGCGCCAGTCTGACACTGTGGAAACTTGCAACAAGCCCTGTGCGTGCCAAAGGCCTGCGGTTGCTTAGCTAACATGCTACCTGCAGAACAGCGGAGCGACAAATGGCCTAGGTTCATTTTCCCAAATACATCCCATCTCTGTTACTAAAGCACTACCTAATCCCAAATTTAAATCGGGTCAGTATCTTAAAGTCCAGGCAGAAATGTCCCCAGTCTCTTGGACATCAGACGCCCCTTCAGTTGAAAGTATCCAGAAGCGAAGGGAGTATTTCTACCTAAAGTCAGCACAGGTGGGTCACTTCCGTCAGGTACGGGTAGGAAGTAGACTGTCCTGCGCCTGTTGTTTCTCGTCGTCTTTCATATCACATTTTATTTTGAAGCACCTACTTTTTTCCTTTCTGTTTTGTGCTTCAGACAGGTTTTTAAAACGTTCCCCGAATTTTCTTTTTGCCCCCGCGTCGTTAATGGTTGTGCTACTCGGAGCTTGTGGAGAGAGGACGGACTGTGACCACTGTGCGTTTTATCTTTAGGGAACGTGGTTGGGGGGGATGGGAGGGCGCAGCAGGCGGGCAGGGAGGAGGGGTAGCTGCGGACAGCGCTGAGTTCTGTGGGTGCACGGCGCTGTATGTGCTTGAAGAGTAGTGTGTGAGGGTGAAATGGCTGTGTACTGTCATAGCGGGTTACTAGTAAATCAGCTTGCCTTAAAAATAAAGGAAATATTCGAACATTACCATTACAGCATAGGTAAACTGAGCTCCAGCGGTAAATTTAGATTGTTTACATCTAAAAATTACATCTAAATAATAGTCTACATCTAAATTATATCCAAATTAAATCGAAAGTAAAGTAATTATAGTTTGCACTTAATTTTTTAAAAATAAGTTTCTGGTTGTATTCGTTATACAAAATACTGATTAGTGAAATGTAGCATATGGAGACACAGTAAATAGAAGTATCATTCAGTAAATAATATGCTAGAAAACGTCTTAAATGATCTTTTTGATATCTATGAGTATTCATAAAAGATTGGATTTTATAGGATCACGAGCTATAAAGAATTAATGTCTAACAAAAAGAAATAGAGCAGAGCTGTGTGTGAGCAAACAAGAAGGTGTTCTCTGCAATCATGTGGGATCTACGTGGGGTCTGGGAGGGATTCTGGAAAGTGTACAGAGTGCATGCCTTGTAACCGTGACACTTTTAGTGTCTCTGTTAGTGCCACGGAAATATGTGTTCTGCGTCTTTAAACTTTTGAGCTCTTTCTTTGTACATTTGGATGCAGTGCAACCTAACTTGAGCATGGGAAACACATTCTTCCCTCCCCAGCTTTACAGTCTCCACTCAGGACCAGCTGTTCAGTGGATACTACTTAGTGATTAGCTCTCTGTCTTGTCAATCAAATCTTTGTCGCTAGCAAACTATTTTGTCACTGTAGCAGGGCTCTGGTGCTGCAAATTTATCTTTGACAGAGGAAGAATGCTTTTGAAAACAGTTCTTCCGTGATTTGCTGAAGCTTTATGTGACCTGGGAAGGAAATGTCCCGTCTCTGGTATGGGAAAAAGGGGAGAAGACATCAGCCAGTTAATCATAAATACACTCTGGTAAATCTTGATCAATTACTGCAGTTTCTATATCTGCCAGTCTCTGTTAGTGCCTTTATGCAAAACTGTATCATATTTGAATGCATAAGCAAAATTTTTATAAGGTAAAAACATACATGGTTGCAAAAAAGTTTAGCATATATTCAAGAATTCTAAGTATATTTGAAAAGGGGATGAGTATGTCATTAGAATGTTGCTTTGTGATAACATGGTGGTTTTTTTTTTTTTTTTTTATTCACTCCAAAAGAAAAATAGCACATGTTTGTTTATGTTTTCATTTTATGGGAAATGATTTAGAATTTTTTTTTCTTGGTTAGAAGAAGAGAATGAAAACTAAATTTTATGTATTAGATCACAAACTAGCTTCTGTTATACATTTCTTTAGGCACTCTGAGAAAATGCTATTATTGTGTAAGTCTAAGATGGTTTTTAAAGCTATTCAGAAAGTTTCTGATAAGTGCCCTTAACACAGACCTTTAAGAATAGTTATACAAAAGAAACTAAATTGTATTTTAAGGAACCTAGTTAGTTTGCAATATAATTATACACAGTGTTTTGTAAAATGCATTGTCAGTTGTTCTTCCTGTGGTAATTTAGGACTTTTCCCTTATGAATGGTATTTGTTTTGTGATAATTAAGGATGATTTAAGTAAAGATATTCTCTCTTTCTCTTAATCAGAAATTTCTTTAGCAAGTGTCTCAAAGTCACTGTACTCTCCCAAGTGCTGAGCATGTCAAAAATAACAAATTCCCTCTTGCTGATGTTATTTAACTATAATATCAGGTTTTAAATTTTTTGTCACATCAGCGCTGATAGGTTTTATGCACCTGAAAATATTAATTTTTAAATTTGTGATCAGGTTTATCAAATTAACTACTTGGCTGAGCCTTTTCAGTTTTTAACCAAGAGCCATAAAGATGTTCGTCTTCTTTATTTACAATTTAAATAACTACATACTGCTTTTTAAATTATATTAATTTGTACTTTAGGCAAGCCTTACATGTTTGAACTTCAGAGGTCAGCATAGGGCTGTGCATGGCACACTTTCGGGTAGCTCACCAAGTCCTGCCAGTCACTTAGAGGGCTCGTCTGTCTCTTTCTCCCTAAGCACTTATGTTTCTTACCGGTCATTAACTTTACCAATGTATGTGGTGTAGACAAGCCTACAATATTTCATTTCTCCATAACTTTGAAATTGCTGCCGTAAGATGAGGAGGTTCTCAGGACTAAGCGAAATTTGGTGACACAGATTCAGCTTGAAGCCAGCAAGGTTTCACGTCACCAGTGTGTCTGATAAAGGTTTTCTAGCTGGTGCCTTGTGTCCTTGTGTGTATCAAGCAAGCCTGGTTCCCAGGTTTCCTACTTGAGATGCATCCTTCTGGGAGTGTAGGACCGGGAAGAGCTAGAACAAACTGGGCAAACTGGGTTTGTAACGGACGGATGGCCTCCAGTCCTTACCAAGGCTCTGTGGAAACTGAAAGCAAAACGTGTTTCGTTCGAGAATAAGCAGACACAGGAACGCTGATGTCTGCTCGCTGTGTTCCTTGCTCTGTGGCTTGCTTCTTGTCCTTCACACAGCTGATCAATAGTTACAGACCTCGCCTGTCTTACAGAGCTGGTGAGAATGTGTTTATTTCCCTTAGCACCAACAACGCCGTTCAAATGTGGTATCAAATTTGATTTTACAGTTACATCATATGTTAATGTGAGATGTTTTCATTTTATGAGTGAGATCATTTAACGCCAAGATATTAACATAGCAACAGGGCTCAGTAAGTAAAGATACTTGCTGCCAAACCTGGTGACCTAAGTTCAGTCCCCAGGTTCCGTAGTGGAAGGAGAGAACTACCTACTGAAAATAGTCCGCTGACCTGTACACACACACTGTAGCACACACACACACACACACACACACACACGCGCGCGCGCGCGCGCGCGCACACACACACACAAAGTAAATACGCACTTTTAAAAATCATTAATCATAATACTTAGATGATGCCTTAGGTCACATGTAACCCTTTGTAACTTAGCTTCCCTAAGAATCCTGTTACTCAGTTATTCTTAGCTTTCTGGGGGGGGGGGGTTGTTTTGTTTTGTTGGGAGTTTCCTTTGTTGCTTTGTTTTTATTTTTGTTTTGTTTTGTTTTTTTTTCATGGTTTTAGCTTTAAAGCTGTTTTGAAAATTCAGGCTGACATCTTTAACTTGACTCTTCGGTCATTTTCTCAGAGATATTCATGTCTTTAACAGACACGTGGGCCAGTCTTACCTCTTGTAGTTTATTTAATAAAAACTTAGGCTTGGTCTAATTCGGCAGCAGCAGTAAAGTCATTATATACCAATATTATAACAAGGACTAATAATTGAGGTTTTTTTTCACCAGTTTGATTATTTTAGGTTGTTTTCATGTAGAAAAGGCAGGTTTTTGTTTGTTTGTTTGTTTGGTTGGTTGGTATTTTGTGTGCGCAGCCGCAGGGAAGCCTGCTGGCATGTTGCTGGCATGTCCAAGAGTCAGCTCACACAGGGACTTGCAGGAAGCAGCATTGAAATGTGCACGTTGGCCATCACAGCCTGAGATGGCTGGAAGAGAGCTGGGGATAATTCATGCAGGGCTCGGTATGTTAAGTGCTGTTCTAGACACACAGCCTAAGTTGTCGTTTTAACTTTTACAATCCCATTACACCATCAGCTTTCTCTTGCACGTGAATTGGGGACTTATGTGTGTCCTGCCTCTCAGCCATGTCTGTAAAGTCTGTAGAGGCCCTCACAGTCTTTAGGGTAGAAAGAGGGGAAAGTGGGTATGGTGGTATTATTGTGGTGGTGGTGGTAGTAGTATGGTGTTGTTGTGGTAGTGGTTTGGTGGTAATATGGTGTTGGTGTGGTGGTGGTGTGTTGATGGTGGTAGTGGTGTGGTGTTGTTGTGTTGTGGTGATGGTGGTCGTGGTGGTGTGTTGATGGTAGTGGTGTGGTGTTGTGTTGTTGTGGTGGTGTGTTGGTGGTAGTGGTGTGTTGTTGTGTTGTTGTGGTGATGGTGTGTTGTTGTGGTGGTGTGTTGTTGTTGTGGTGGTGGTAGTATTATGGTGGTATTGTGGTAGTGGTGTGTTGTTGTGTTGTTGTGGTGGTAGTGGTGTGGTGGTGTTGTGATAGTGGTGTTTTAACATTTAACCTCTATCTATTTTATATGTAGCTTACAAGTAGCACTTATTCCTGTGAAAAGCTTAACATATGAACATCATTCCTATGAGGCCGCTCAAGTTCACAGAGCCATAAGAAGCTGAGTGAAAATTGGAGCTCCGGTCCCAAAGCCACTCTGCTTTCTGCCCTGTCACGGTGTCACCCTGTAGTACTGGTAGGCAGTGTGTCACCTGTTAACACACCCTCTGCTCTCACACTCACAGCTTAATCAAAGGGACTCACGCATACTGACACTAGGCTTTTGTTTGTGACTGTATTGGACTTAGTATTTGAAAAGTATGTCTTAGGTATATAAATTATAAGGCATAAGGATAAAATGAAGATCTGATTCTACCGAGCATTAAAAGTATAACATCACTTTTACATTGCATTTATTTATGTGGGTTTTCCTGTCCAATGCTGTCTTCCCCAAATTGGTGAGCACCACCCTGAATATTTTATTATTGCGCTCATTTTTTTTTTTTCATTTTAATGAATAACATTTACTTTTATTTACTTTTTATGGGCTAGTTATAAAATATAATAGTATATAATACAACAAGGTAAGTAATATATTATACAGTAAGATAAAACAAAAACTAGCACATCTGAACTGAACAAAACAACCAGAAAAGAGCCCAAGAGAAGGTACAAGAAATAGACTCATCTGCACAGTCAGAATCCCATAAAATCACTAAACTGGAAACTATAATATAGCAAAGGACACACATTCTGCCTCCTCTTCATGGGGCTCCCTGAGCCTTGAGGGGAGGGATTTGCTGGAGACGTCCCGTTTAGGGCTGGGCTCTCTAGCGTCTCAGTGCATACTGTCTGGCTGCGGATCTCTGTACCTGTTCTGATTTGCTACAGAGGGAAACTTCTCTGATGATGACTAAACAAGGAGGAACTGGTATTAGCAGGATGTCATTAGGAGTCACTTTTTGCTGGGATGATGATGATGATGATAATTATTATTACTATTATGATTATTATTATCATCATCATCATCTTACGGAGAGGGTCTTTTAAATCTAGTCAGTACTGGTTGGTTACTTCCACAAGCTCTTTGCTGCCGTTAATTTGTGAAGTATTGACCCATTTAGCAAAGACGGAATTGATGCTGAGATTCTGTATAAACATATTTCAAATCATGTAGGTGCCCCAGGTAGGCGACCAGGTAGCCCAAATGGTAGTTTACGTGATAAGAATGTTTAGTTTTATGAGACAATTCCAGAATGAATATACATTTCGTATTGGTTGTAAGCACAAATCCTGCCAGTTGCTTGGGGCTTGTCCATTTTAACAAGCACATAGTGGTGTCTTCTGCCTACATGGATATCCTCATTTTTTTTTCCATAATGGCTGTTTTTCTATTAGATATAGTTAAGAAAGGCTATATTGTCTGTGGCTTGACTTCATATTCACATATATTCGTATTTAGTCTTCCATTACATATAGCTTCCTTGATTTTCTCATTCATTACTATTCATTGATATTCAATTTTAAAATAGCTCTTGCATTTCTCTTCAATCCCTTGGTCACCTTGACTTTTTCATATGTTTGAAGGACTTTTTTTTTTTTTTTTTTTTTTTGCATTGTCCATTTGAGCCTGTAACCTATTTTAAAAATTTCTGTAAAAGACGAGAACGTTTTCCTCCTCTTGGGACAGCCTGATCCCTCGGGCAGTGAGCACCCCTTTCCAGTCTTGTCCTTCTTGCTCGGTTGCTGTGTCTGTTGCACAGATCTGACTGCTGGTTCCATTGCTTACCGCAGCTGTAAGCTGAGTGGCAGAGGAGTGCTGGCTCTCCAGGCGATGGCCACCGACTCAGCTGTGCTGGGCCTCCCTCGGTGGAAACCTTTCAGATCCACTTCCGAATGCATCCAGGAAGCTGCAGAGTAACTGCTGGAGTCAGAGTGGGGACCGTGTTGCCATGGTGGATGGAATGAATGGGGAGAGTGGACACCTTGGTGTGACACTGACTGAATTTCCCTGCCCGTGAACATAGGCCACCGCCATTACCTACACCTTTGGTTTTCTCTTCATCAGGACGCCACGCTTTTCCTTTTGGAGGTCTTCTGTGCACTTTGTTAGGTCTGTGCCTAAAGTATTAAAACAATGTCAATAGCAAGTAGTTGATTATTGTGAATCAGCCTGATATGCTGGAAACATTTACTAATCCAGCAGTATTTAAGCTGGTAGTTTAGATTTTCTTGATTCAAAAAAACCATAGTATTTTTTTTTTAATGCAAAGACGGTTTTAATTTCCTCCGTTCTTATCTGCCCGTCTTCTATTTCATGTCTTCATTGAGTGTCCAGGACTTCCTTCCGTCGGTGTCGAATGAGGGGGGATCTCCCGTCCTTGCTCCAGGTCTTCATACAAAAGAATCCTGTTGCTTCCAGCAGTCTGATAGCAACTGTAGGGTTAACTCTCTCTGTGTGTTCCCTATGACTTTGGCGTCCTCTGAACTTGTAGATTGCTGACTGTTTTCCTTTACATGGAGAGCGGATTTTCTCTGTCTATGATAATTGGGTTATAGCAATGGCCTTGCAGGTATAATTTGCCCTGTGTACCTATAATGAATTTGACTTGATCATCCTGTACATTTCTTTTCATGGGTTGTTTGATGGTACTGGCTAATATTTTGTTAAATACGTGTGCGTGTATTTTCATGAGCGATAGTGTTCTGAAATGTTCTTGTAATGTTGTAATGTCTTCATTTGGTTTTTTATTAGGGTAATGCTGGCCTCACAGAATGAGTTAGTAAGTATTTCCTCTGCTGCTGTCTTCTACAAGAGATTGTGGAGGATTCGTTTCGTTCCTTCCTACCCTGTTTGGCATTTACTTATCAGTAAATCCATTTGGCTCTATTGCTTCCTGTTTCGGAAGTTAATACTTGATTCTATTTGATTAAGGGACAGGTCTAAGGAATCATATCTGTTTCTTCTTGTGTGACTTTTGGTGGTTTATGTCTTGGGAAGTAACCTCCCACTCTTTCTCCCTTTACACAATCTTCTCCCTTTCTCTAGTGCTAATCTTTGCGGTGCGTATCTGTAAGGTATAGTTTAAGGCCGGAGAATACTTTTCAGCGTACAGAATCAGCTGCTGTAACCATCACGAGCTGACCTACTCTTCGAAAGGCACACTGTCCGTACCTCCTCTGCCTCATCTCCCCTCCCAGCCTGAGGACGGTGTGTGCTGTTTGGTGTTAAGGTTCACTGTTGTTGCTGTGGTTGGGCTTTTCATAGAATCCCAAGAAACTTGTTCTTTAAAGCACCTGCTGATACCTTTACTTCTCTTTCTAAGCAATAAAAAGCGCTCCGGCCGCTCTGTTGCTCTGTGTCCCCTCTTCCCAATTGTGGGCTGCTGAAGTCTGGACCCATTTTTTTCTCACAAATCGTACTTTGACTGTTTTATTGCGACAGTGCTTAAATACCGATACATTTGAGGTTATAGGTATTTTTCTGTTGCACATCTCAGATTACCCTCTGGGGATCATCTTCCTTTTTGTCATTTGCTCTATGGATTTCTTCTCTGTAGACGCGCTGACAGCTAAGACTCCATGCTTGTGTCCCTGAAACCGAAGAGTACTAAAAGTTAAAAACCGAGCTGAGCATGTTATCCTGAAACAAGAAATTATAACAACCGTTATCTAGTATTCTCATTGTGTTGGGCATTGAAGTACATGATGAATGTAGTTCATCATGAATAGTCTATAGTGTATAGGAGTGTATAGAACCTGACTATCTGGGACTCTACGTAGCCCTGTTCCTCGGGAGAGCTGAGGAACACTGTCTTTTGCTTGGTTGATTTGGGGTTTTATTCTTCGTTTTATCCCCTCCAAATCTTTATCTAGTTTTGCTTCAATAAGCAATTTTAGACTGGTCCTATGCCTTCTGCCATCTTTTGTTTGGTCATTTTGGGTGTGTGCTTGCCTGCATTGTGGTCCTCGGGACTTCAGTGAAGAGGTTGTCACTCTCAGAGGATTTGCATCTGCCCTGAGATTTGTGGATTTTCTCACTTGTTACTTAATAATGAAGCCACAAAAAAAAAAAAAAAAGAAAAAAAAAAAAAAAAAACCCTTCTTTTTAAAATATTGTGACGTTCTAATAGGTGTATTGTGTATGTTTCTTGGTTAGGGAATCCTTAAGTGTATAGGGCTATCTTTAATCAATTCTGGAAAATTCTCAGCATTACCTTTTCAAGTATTTTCTTTTTGACAGGGACTTAATTAATTAGTAATATTCCACTGGTCTAGCTCCTGCGCTCAGCTCTTCCGGTTCCCAGCCTTTGTTCTTAGTGATGCATTATGGGTAGTTGTAGGCACGTTTCCTAGTTTGACCAAGATGCTTACGGGTATCTGCTTTTCTGACATAACTGCTTCAAACTTCCATTTATTACATAAAACTATCTGGTTAGATTTCCCAATATGCTTTGTCACCTCTTCTGTTTGCTTATTTTCAGAGTTAAAAACCATATAAGTTGTCAGATAGTTTCAGTATCTAGAGCTGGTTTGGTGTTTGCGTACTTCATTAGGGCTGTGTGCTAGGTTGTCACTTATCATGGCCCATGTTTGATTCATCTAAATCTGTAAGAATCTTGATGTCCTGAATGGAGCACGTTGTTTCTCTCAGTGTATGTCTTGGCAGTCTAGGCTACATAAATGGGATCATCCACTTCTGTTCGTGGGATTTCTTCCTTTGAGGGTCAGATATGGTGTGCACACCTCGTCTAAAAACAGCGTCACCCATACGGCTCTGCCATTTTGACGTTAGCCTTTAGAATAAACCACCTTGACCCTCATAACTACCACCTTTTAAAAAACGATAATGGAATAAGTAGATGGCGTTGGACATGTTAGGTGAAGTTGGAAATAATACTGGCTGGATGAACTTTATCAGCAGTCAAGATCAGTAATTCAAGATCATTGGGTATTTGATAAAAGCTAAGTAAGAGCCAGCAATATGGCTTAGTAGGTTAAGGCTCTGGCCACCAACCATGACAGTCTTAGCCTCTGACCCAGGACACAGCTGAAAGAGAGAACTTGTAGTCATGAGTTTAGCTACACTGCTTTGCCTACACACACACACACACACACTTCAGTTGAGTTTAAAATGCCTTGACTAGCCCAAAGGCTGGACAGTTGTAATTCTCCCTGCGGCCAGCACACATTTCCCTCCTGTAATCCTGGATTAGCGCCCTCTTATTGTATATTTTATTTGTTGCCCTGGCTTCTTCTGGGCAGCTCTCTAGTCTTTGCTGTCCAAGAAGCTTCTGGGCAGCCTTTTCGGGGGCCACTTTCCTTCTCACCTATATTTTGGATTATTTTCTCTCTGTTGCTCTAAAAGTCTAACAGGCCCACCCCTCTCTCTCCACCGAGCCATTGACTGTTTATTGATCAACCAAAAACCAATTGAGGACAAGGACCTTCAGCGTGTGGACATGCGGACGCATTCAGACTCCTGATGAATTCAAAGCTTTAGAACCAATCCCCACCAACACAATTGCGTTTTCCTTTGGTTGCAACATATGTGCTGGCCCATCCACACCCACACTTTCATACCATGTGTGCACATTGCACATAAACATAGTGAAACCTTTGAAGAAGAGTCGTTTAATATTATCCTTTTTATTTCTGTGTTAAGAACCTAAGCTTCACAAAGCCTATTAATTCCTCAGTAAATTCGCATTCATTGGCCAAGGAACAAATGAATCTGAAGAACCCTGAGTGATGGGTGACATGTTTATACCCCCCTGAGAACTGTCCTCTTGATCTGAGTGCACAGACACTGATTCTGTGACTGAGTGATCGTTCTGTGGGTGGGGTATAAACAGGATTTTCCCTTTTCTAAGACTGACTTTGTGTTTATCCTTTCCAAGAGCTGTTACAGCATATTATTCTATAATTAAAAGGCTTTGAGTAGTTTCTGCTTTCTTTCTTTTTAAGATTTATTTATTTATTTATGATATATAAGTAGACTGTAGCTGTCTTCATACACACCAGAAGAGGGCATCAGATTCCATTACAGATGGTTGTGAGCCACATGGTTGCTGGGAATTGATCTCTGGAAGAATAGTCAGTGCTCTTAACCACTGGGCAATCTTCTCAACCCCAGTTTCTGCTTTCTTAGGAGAATCTGAGTAGTTTGTAAATATGATAAGGAAGTCATATGTATTTATTATTTTCTGGTTTGGGTTGTTTGTTTGTTTGCTTATTTGTTTGTTTTTGAGACAAAGTCTCTATTATGAAGATCTGGCTATCCTGGAACTCACTCTGTAGACCAGGTTGGCCTTGGGGCTAGCAAGTAAATTTTAAGTGTAGATTTCCAGTGTCTGTGTAATCCTAGCAGCAGTGAGGAAGAGAGAGAAGGATTGACAGTGTCTAGCCTGGGCTACAGCACTGAAAAGCCACCTCAGTCCTGTGGGTGATGCAGCCTAAAGTTAAGGCAATCACCTTGTCTTTATGTTTAGTGCCCTAGGGCTAAGGATGCCTGCCTAGAGCGGCTTTCTTAAGAAGCAGACGTGGACTGGAAGAAAGGTTAAAGGAGCTTTGAATGAAAGCAGCATTCAAGGAAAGGAAAGTAGCCCAGTCCAGAAGAGGCAAGGCAAGCCACATGGGAAAGAATGAGGAGTTAAGTTACTCTTATTGAGGTTCATCTCTTCAGGCTTTTAATTGATAAGGCATGCAAATGGAATTCTCTCCAGAGTGAGGCCTACCTCCTGAGGCCAGGAAGAAGTGTCTGATGGCATCGTTGTACTCTTATTCTTCTGTTCTGGCATGCTCCCTGTGGCCCCAAACTGAAAAGCGTGAGCTTGCCATAGAATAGAGCTACTTTATTATTACTGTACATATATGTTGTACCTTTTGCTGTCTTTGGACCAGGAAGACAGATAATTCTAAATATTCTCAGTGTATCCCTTAGCTTTCTCAAGCTGCTGCTCTTTTGGTTCATTTTTAACTAATGTCACAAATAGTCTGAGGATTGCCAGCTGCAGTTGTTAGCATTTGAAAGGTTCAAGGTGCCTCTTGGAAAAGCCATCCCACCCCACCCCAGTTCCCTCCCTCCTAGCCTACCCTGGGAGAATTTTACCCTCATAACTTAATTAGCTTTTTATTCTGTATTTATGCTTTTGTTCTTTCTGTCAGTTCTGTTTTCTAATTATCTAATTTGTGATGGCCAGTATGCTCTTTTAATTCTTTTATTATAGTTCTGTGAAAGCTTTATTGGGAAAGCAACAGTTTTTCTTAAACAAAGTGGGGCAGGGCTTCTTTTATAAAGTAGGTTTTAATTGATGGATTATAGTAAAAACCAAGTTCCATGACTTAGACACACTGCTCTCATCTTCATTAGCTATAACAAGTTCATATTTCCTTCTTTTATTTATTTATTTATTTGTGGTTACGGAATTAAGCACACGTGGAGATAGTGTTTTTGTTTTTACTGCATTGTATGTTGTTCAGGTCGTAGTAGTAAAAAGTGATGTAGTGATCCCAGTTCTCACTGATGCTCAGCAGAGGATGTGGCTAGTTTGGGAGCAGTGCCAGGAAAGCCGCATCTTCCAGAAGAACCACTAAGCCAGGAAGATACCAGGCTTTGTTTGTCTTAATGATATTTTTATTTAACCTGAGATTGTCATAATGTGTTCTGATCTTATTTCCCCTCAGCTCTTCCCACCCTCGTCCTCACCTCTCAGCCCACCCAACTTTGAGTTTTCTTTTTTTGTTTTGTTTTCCGTTTTGTTTCTGTTTTCTCCCTATCAAGTCCAGTACGTATTTTCCAATTACTCTTGAGCACGGGGCCTGCCCTGAGTATAGTAGGCCCAGCAAGGCATATGTCATCGAAGAAAGCCGAGTCTCCCTCTTCCTCTTCCGGCCGCTCGGGGCGAGACTATGAGACTACCCAACTCTGCCCCATCCATGTTCCTGAATTTTCCCTAGCTTGAACGTGGGCAGGCTGTGTGCACACGGTACCGATCACTGTGAGCACATAAGGTCATCTACCCTGTTATATCCAGAAGACATGGCTTCCTTGAAGCCGTCCATCACCTCTGGCTCTTACCGTCTTTCTGCCTCCTCTTCCTGAGGATTGCTTTGTCCTTTAGGGGAGAGGTGTAATTTAAAGACATTCCATTTAGAGCTGAGCACACTGACTTTGCTCTGCACCTTGGCTGTGGTGCTGGGCGTCAGTCACCACGTGTTACTAGAAGCCGCCCTGGAGACAGTTTAGACGTTCAGATGTGGGTCTAGTGGCAAGTCACTGGGAGTCCCTTTACTGCTGCCTGTTCAGCAGGCCCTCGGGTAGGTGAACATGTCCTGCTCATGAGATTAGGATTGAGGGCAGCTCTGAATTATCTTCTCCCTGCTCCCTAGTTTGCATCTAAAATAGGGTCGGATAAATCTTATTCGGTATCTACATTGATAACTATTGAAATCATGCTTGCAAAAGTACCTTCTGCCTCTGAGGGCCTTTTAGAGACCAGAGAGACTGCAGTGTGCAATGTAATTCTGTGCTGTAGATAAATCGGGATATTTTTTCATTGGCCTTAGTGTTGCATCCAAACCATTTTATTCGGAAGGCATGACATAGGCCAGACTGAGTGTGCTTTTGAATGGAAGTTGTTCATTTCCTTACTAGTGTGTTTTTAACTGTCGGTACTGTGCTGTAGCGTATAGAATAGAAAGTGTCATTTATTTTAGGTTTAGGCTTCCGTATAATCCAGTACCTTCTGTGCATAGATCATGAGTTACGAAAAACAAAAATTAATAGAGTCTCAATTGAATAATCTTTATTGGAAACGTTTATCTCACTTCTGTCCATTCTTTAAAGAAATGCACTTTTATACTCGGTTTCATTTTTTATTTTGTTAATTTGCAGGCCTTATATGTGGTGACATTCTGTGTCTTTGCTCGCCATAGCATGAGTGTATATTAGCATTTAAAGAATCATGAAGAAGAGCACTGCATAAGCCAGCACTTAAAAATAAGGCAGGAAGTTGGGGGGTTTGTGGGCATCTTCAACTACACATCAAGTTTGAGGCTAGCCTGAGCTACATTAGACTTTTTCATAAGTAAGTAAGTAAATAAATTAATAGATAGATAGATAGATAGATAGATAGATAGATAGATAGATAGATAGATAAATAAATAAATAGATAAATAACTCGAGAAACCAATGAATTTATAAGGTCTGAGAAGGAAGGGATACGTGTGTGTCTGTGTGTGTGCGCGTATGTGTGCGTGTGAAATGAGCTGATTTGAGCCAGATTAAAATATATTAAAGACAGATTTATTGGGAAGCTGCTCTTGGACAGGCAAGTTCACCAGCCCCAACAGTGGGGGCCAGGGAGGTCTCCATGGAAGGGGAGTGAAAGGGCGTGTATGCAGAGAAATAAGGAGGGAGCTGAGCCAAAAATGTCTGCACTGTACAGGGAAAAGCCTCCAGGGGAAGGGCAGCCCCTGGGCTGGAGAGTTTATGGTTGGGAGCAGGGTTTGCTTGTTGCATGTGTGGTCTGAATCCAAACAATATGGATATAGCATATGGAATGTATATGTAAATTATGAAGGGGTCAGGAAGCTGGCCTAGCAAGTAAAAATGTCACTCGCTGCCAAGTTCGATGATCTGAGTTTAGTCCCTGGTACTCGAAAGGTAGATTGTGACAACTGACATCTGCAAGTTGTCCTCTGAATTGCACACGTGTGCTGTCTCAACACCCCCCCCACACACGTTAAAGTAATAAAACATATGAATGAGCAAAGATAGATTTCTGACATTAAAGAAACTGGGTCTTCATCATGTTATGAACTTGGACGCTCAGTGCCAATCCTTCATTATATTAATGACTCCCGCTTTCAGTCATGTTTGTTAAAACAGGATTTTCAAATGTTTATAAAACTAACCCCTTTTGTGAGCATAAGCTTCCTTCCCCTCAGGAAGTATGTTTAATGTATACACAGAGGAGTAGCTTAAAGTAGCTGTAAGAATAGTGGGAAGGAAAGGAGCAGAGATCAGCCTCTGATGTGAAGATTCTCATGGAGACTCAGGATTCAATGTCACAGTTCATTCGCTCATCAAAGTGCACAGAGACTCTTCCTTGGCCCTTAGGGATTTAGAATTACAGGAAAGTAAAGCAGGGCCGTGAGTTTTTCATTTTTCCTATCTTTTTCTTTCTTCCTTATCAAAAACTGTATCGTTTCTGGCGTAATGTCGCACAGATTTTATCCCAGAGCTTTAGGAGCAGAGAGGCAGATATCTATGAGTCTGAGGTCAGCTTGTCCTACCTAGTTAGTTTCAGGCCAGCCAGGACCAAATTATGATATCCTGTCTCAAAAAAAAAAAAAAAAAAAAAGGCCAGCACTTTTTAATTGGCAGATCTTTATTGTTGTTTCTCTGAAACTGAAATTCAAAATAGCCATCCAAAATATATAAAACAGTCATCTTAAACCCAAAGGGAAAGCCACAGGTGAGTGAGGAGTCGGCCATACTCAGATTAATCCTTAGGTAACTGATAAATCAAAGAACAGATAGAGTTCTCACTAGACACCCCAGTCATCCCTCGGTCCTCTGTAAACATGTCTGCGTTTGCTTTGCTCAGACCTTCTGTTTGCTTTGGACTCTCATTAAACCCAGCTGCAGTGAAGCTTCAGGGGCTGGAAGGGAAATCACCACCGTTACCTGTAAGTGGAACCCTGTACCAAAGCGCAGGAACTGTTGCTTAGCAAATCCAGCATGACGTGACAACAGAGGTACACTGGGGACAGCCCAGCTTTCTCTGTTCCCACGTCGTGCACAGCCATCGACACCCTATGTAGCTTCTTGTAGGGCAGTTCCTCTGTTTAGTGGTAGCCAGTTACTTGTGGTTAACAAAAACAAGAGCCTTTTAAAGCCAGCGTCTGAAGTCTAACCCCTCTATGCATGAGTTAGCTTACCTGCATTTAGTAGCCACAGCCTCTGCCATAACCAGCCGAGGTGAGTCACAAGACGTGCTTCAGCTCAGAAGCATCACCATGTGTTTGTGGTGTCTCTACCTCCACTGTATTGGGGGAAGTTGTTGTAATTATGCTGTGGTCTAGAAGATCTGTACTTGTTGTACTGGCCTGAGCAAATTTGTGAGGTTTTTGTTACGTGTTCAGTAATCGTTTATTTTTTCCCTGTAATATGTGGCGTTCGAATTCAGTACCGAGCAAGAAGAGCAGTCTAGGCAGCTTTAGATTCAGAACTCCCCTGTAGTAATTCAGAATGTGGGAAAGTAGAGTACTACCGAACGAAGGACGGAAGTGCAGGCTCGGAGGGAAAAGCGCGGGAGAAGACTCAGTGAGCGGGTGGAGGGGATGGAGGCCAGCACCCCAGAGCCTCGCAGCCAGCCAGCCTAGCTAAAGCCCGGGGCTCCACGGTCACACACATGCCATCTCAAGACACGGGTGGAGAGCTACATGTTCACACACATGATCACACTTGCACGTGTGCATACACACACACACACACACACACAAGTGGGGAGGTAGAGGTGTATGAGAAGACTGGGGTACTTTTTAAACTAGTTCCTGTCATGCCAGCTTTCACCCCAGAAATTTTTACATTATATAGTATAAAAAATAGACTTAAAAAATCAAACATCTACTAATGGCAAATTATAGATCTATTTTTAAACAATCCTTGGCAACTTACTAAAAACAAGAGAAGTCCAAATACCAATAAGGTATGTTTGGTTTTGCATATGGACTTAAATCTTGGCTGAACGGTTACTAATGTAGAACATAAAATCTCCTTTTTTCTAGTTAATGATTTTATAATTGTCACGTCTAACAATGCTCTTTTACATAAATATTTAGTACAAGGTGACAAAATTTTTTGAATCTCAGAAGTTATTGGAAATCCTGCCCTAATGCTAAGCAAATATTTATTGCGGATGTGTGCGGGTGTGTAAGTAACTCTTCAGCTGTTGCACAGCAAGTTTTGAAATTAAGTTTTCTAGCAATGCAATCAGGAGATATATTCATGTAATGCTCTTATGCTGAGAAATGATCGCAGAGCATTTAACATACACAACTATGCTTGCCGTAATTAAGCCAGCGTTTCGTGTAAGCAGTGAACACGGGTGTTCCTAGTATCGAACAGTCCACGCAGAGGTGGGCTCTGCTGTCACAGCATGGTGCAGTGACCAGAGCTATCCAGGGCACACATGCGTGTGCTTAGCCCTGGCAGGAGCGAAAGCTCCGTGGAGCAGGCGAACGCTGCCTCAGATACCTGTGTGCATATGGTTTGCAGCCGGTTCTCTGTTCTGTGCGTCCGTCTTACTGTGTCCGAATTTACGCGTCAGGTTTAAGAAACAAAATTAGACACCCACCCCTCTGGAAGCTTTCCTAGCTTGCTGGACACCCCGCCCCCACGCTTGCTCTTTTTTTTTTTTCCGTAAATGAATTTTATTCCTTTCCTTGCCCTCTCTTCCCCCGTGACACGTTGGGTGTGCTTGTTACATGTGCCTAGAAGCAGTTCTGGGACCACGGCTGTTACCCTGCTGTGTTTGAGAGTGATGGTGTACTCGCTGTACACTGGAGGGCAGTTTTGATTAAATGCCACCAGTATTAGTAAAGCATGTTATAGCTTCTGCTTTTTTTACAAAAAAAAAAAAAAATCTGCTTTAAATCCAGTCTATATTGAATCACCCATCAACGGAACATTTCCTACCAGTTGGGTGTGTTGGTAACATACACCACTCATGTATGTTGTAACTAGTTTCTATAGACATGTCTGTGGTTTCCGGTGGGAGCTAGGAAAGGGTAGCTTGGTTGCCATTCTCTTCCCCCTCTCCCTCCTCTTTCTCTCCTGTCTTTTTATATACATATTCTCCTCTCGACTGTCAGTGGAATTATTGTCTTCCTGTCTTTGTATTCAGGTAGTGTCGGTGGCTGAGTATCACCGCAGGATCGATGCTCTAAACACTGAAGAACTGCGTACCCTCTGCAGACGCCTCCAGGTGCCCCTTCTGTAGTTTAACCACCTTTGGAGAGGAAACGCTCCTGGGTTTTAGTGTTCCTTCTCACGACAAACCTTCCATTAGAAGGATTTGTCTTGAACGAAACACTAAAATAAGCCACCAGGAAATTCCCTTTTGTCTTGAAGAATGGTTTTCCTTGGAGAACTGTAGAAATACGTTTTCATTTTCCTTTCCTTCATTATGTTTTCTTTTCTTTTTGCCTCTTTGCTATCTTCTTTTCACTAGAAATGTTCCCACCACTGTTCAGCCACTTGAGAAATATTCTCAGCACTTTCAACTATGAGTTTTCATGTCATTTTGACATTGGGAGAATATTTGGTCTTGTGAACGAACCTTTTTTGACTGAAGTCTGAAAGAGACCACAGTGGGAAAATTATAAAATCCCCTATGGAAAGTAAGGCTTAAGTACTTTCTCTTCAAAGCTGTTTCAGCTCTAGGAAAGTATCAAATCTTAAGGGGAAAAATTGGTTCTGTTCTTGAGGCAGCCCTGGTTGGTGCTAGAAATGCTTTGGGGTTCTAGGGAAGACACCTGAGCTAGATACATTACTTCAGATGTTCTGAAATAATCGGTGTTGTTTGAGAAAAGTAATAAAATTGAAAACTCATTTTTCGGTTTGCATTTTCTTATTCTAAATGTACGCTTTCCACTGCCATTGCTTTCCCAGGCTGACTAAATAGCTCTCCTTTATTTTCCCAATGCTGCCTTGGATTTCTGTTTGTTCCATTTTAATCTTTCACATCATTGAAATGAAGGTAATACAGTGATGTGAAAGTCCTCATATTTAGCTGCTCATCAGACAGTACAGTTCTCAAACACACACTGGCTGAAAATGCATACTGTCCAGACAGGGCGCGCGCTGTGCTGATTGGCGAGTCAGGGCTCCACTCCTGAGTGGCACTGTCTCCGAGCTGCGCTACATTTTAGTTATCTGCTCCAATAGGCTTCGGTGGGGCTTCCAGTTGAAATATCTCATCACCAATAAGTACGGTTTTCATTTGTTAGGGTTACTGTGTTTTAGATCCTAATCTTAATGGGAAACATAAGCACTAATAATTAATTATAAAGTAAGGCTTTTAGTTACCCTTTTTGTCACTTTATGAATACCAGTGTGCTGATTTCTACAAGTAAATGCAACCAGTTCATCTAACCTTTAATTATGAACAAATTCACTTTCATATTTATTCTTTGGGCGCAGCCTATGAAAAGTAACTTTTAGAAAGTTCAAAATAGAAGGCAGTTTTATTAAATGGTAGCTTCAATGAACCAATAAATACATCTCAAAGAAAGTTATCAGTGTTAGTCTGCCATTCTGTAAAGTTTTGACACAAGAAATTCTATTAATAATTCTGATAATTTTTGTGAAAAAATAAATAGCCTATATTCTAAGGAAGACTTAGTTAGACAGCGATTTGGCTCCCTTTTTGTCCTTGGGGCTAAGTTGTGTATCTCCTGTCACACAGAGACAGGAGATATGGCATATGTTGCCAGTTCTTCCTCGTGCTGTGGATAAAATGGGCTTTTTTCTACCCTCTTGTGTACTGGACACACTATGTGTACTTGATTGGAGCAGCCTTTGCCCTGTGAACTCTTTAGCCATCTGTGCATAATAAAGTTCTGTTTAGCTCAGAAGTCTGAAATGTGCGGAACCCATCACCACAGTATATGAACACACTGCTGTTCTTCACCTCTTTAGATTACTACAAGGGAAGACGTCAACTCAAAGCAGGTTGCTCCGGCAAAAGCAGACCTGGAGCCTGAATCTTTCCGACCAAACCTAAGTGACCCCAGTGAACTCTTGCTGCCTGACCAGATTGAAAAGGTATGCCACGTCAGCTGCAGTGTCTGAGTGTGTGCGAGGAGAGGGAAGCAGCCTCTTCAGTCCCTCCCCGGCTGGAGGACACTGGAGAGCCAAGGTTGCTTTTTGTTCTGGTTCTTAACACAGTCTTCGTGTGGTACCTAAACGGAATGCCAAACTCTCCCAATTCCCTGGCCTTACGCCTAGTGCTAGAATGGTAGTGCCTCACCATGCCTGGCCATCTTTAACTTGTTATGTGCCAAGTTACACGTTCCCTGTGTCTTATCTCATGCCTTTGTTATCAAAGCTCTCGAAAGTACAGATTATTGTAGTTCATCTCCTTGGCAGGTGAAGAAATTGGTAGTGTGGAGATGGTAGTTAAGTGATTCATTCAGTGTCATGGAGCCGTAAAAGATTTTCAGGCTCGGATAATCTGACATTTGAGTAACACACTACAACTTGACCCAGTGCTTTTGTTACTTTGATACAGTACAGATAACAAGTAAGCCATGTTTCTTATTTCTAGTGGGAGTCTGGTTTGTCATCATTCATTATTTTCTAGTCGACAATGGTATTTCTCGCAGAGAAGTGTCTAACTCCCATTGCAGCAGCACAGAATCTGTATCGAGGAGGTTTCTGACGTTCCTTCTTTTAGCCTGCATTGCATATGGGTTATTACATTGCAGCTGCTGATGCTTGCAACCCAGTAAATACTCCCTTTGTTTCTTTAAGCTTACGAAGCACCTTCCTCCGAGAACCATTGGCTACCCGTGGACTCTTGTGTATGGGACTGGGAAGCATGGCACAAGTTTGAAGACCCTTTATCGAACAATGACAGGTTTAGACACTCCAGTGCTGATGGTGATTAAAGACAGTGATGGACAGGTATGAAAATCTAATGTCTAGATCGTCCTTTGCCTCTAACCTGAGCTATTAGATAAAATATTTCATTAGTGTATTTTAGTGCATAATTGATAATTCCTGGTTGTTTCATTGCACAAGACATTACTGAATGTTCTAGAGGCAAATATAAGCATAGTAAATAAAGTTTTGTGTTGAAAAGAAACAGTTATGATAGAGGTGATTTTATTGACCGGTACCCTTTAAAGGTGACTATACTCTGCTAGGTATATCAAGAACCAGATCAAGATTGAAACAGTGTTTGTGTCTATGAGGAAGATAAGAAGGAGACTTATCTTAAGAAGGGAAAAAAATTGACAGACTCTTAAGAACTATTAGATGTTTAAAAATATTTTTCACATTTATTCTTTGATTTTATGTATGTACATGATGTGTTTTGTTCAAAATAAGCCACTGGTAGCCTCTAATTCTTAGCGAACTGAACTCCTTCCTCTTCCCCACAGCCCCTCGCCCACTTTCATGTCTTGCAGAGGACATGGGGTGTGTATCCCACAGTTCTGACTCAGGGTGGTGTGCATAAGTCACGATACTCCCTGGAGCATGGCCACTTTCTAGTGACTACACCACTGAAGAAAATGACCCCTTCCTCACAGTAGTCAGGAGGTAGTTTCTAAGGGTTAAAGGTCATTGTGCAATACTGAAGGAAACTCGTAAATACAAAAGAGAAACCTCGGACAGTAATGAGGAGCAGAAAAGATGCATCATGTAATGGAGAAAAGAGGCACGCCTTGCAGCTTTCTGTGTCTCTCACAGATCAGTACCTAACTAGCTGTTCGCTGGTTGTCTACACCCTGCTGAGATTGAGTCATCCCTGAGGTGACATACTCAAGAACAGGTATTAGAACCAATGAAAACAAATGAAAGGCCGCTACATACCCTCGTGTGCAGTTAAATGTTGAAAGCATAATACTGGTTCAAACTCACAAAGTAGGGTCTTCCTTAATTATTCCATGTATAAAAATTTATCCTGAGCAGAATGAACTCATGGTGGTGTCAGAGAGATTCTTCTCCAAGGAGTGGGGCTGAGGAGAAGAGACGCAGTTTTCTAAGGAACTTTCTATGAAGTTCTCTATTTGGGGACTTAGGATAATTGGAATTGAACTATACATTGATATTTTGTGCACATTCCTCTAAATCAAATGACCTTTCATATGTAAGTCTATAAAACTGGTACTGAAACCGTGGAACATTAGCCATAGTGACTGTAAAGGTTATGAATGCTGCCTTGTCCTCTGACGATGTGACACTTGGACCCGGTGTCACTGAACATGCCCATTTTCATCCTTAGGTTTTTGGTGCATTAGCTTCAGAGCCGTTTAAAGTAAGTGACGGCTTTTACGGTACTGGAGAAACGTTTCTTTTTACATTCTGTCCAGAATTTGAGGTAAGAATACTTCTTTCAGCATCGCAAGTGTATAAGAGATGTTATGAGAGCTCGTGCAGACGGGTCAGTGCTTCTGTCTCTGTAGAACGTGTTAAGTGAGAAATTCATATCCCTACAGATTTACTCAGACCTTTCCATGGTATACGTAGCTGTCCGACGTGTGAGGTAATACATTAATTACATGCAGCTGAAAGATCAGAGCTTTACTGAAACTTGTTGCCACAGCAGTCAGTCTTCGAGTAGCCTGTCACATAAACACTAAGAGGCACCACACACTGCGTGTTCTCTGGCTTTTAGGAAACATGGCAGTGCTCCCTTGACCACATATATGCGAATCTACAAGAACAGTGATGTTTTAAACACCAGGGGAGACGGGGTACTCTTGGTAAAGAAATGTCACATAAATGGTACCATCATAAAACAGAAGACTACAGTGCCACCCGGCATTCGGTTGACATAAGAGCCCGTAATCTGAGCATAAGATTCTTGGGAATGAATGTGCAGTGTGAGCACATCAAACGGTCTCTGAGCTGAGCCTCCTGAGAAAGGCAAATGGGTTTTTAAAAAGTCCATATGGAGGGACCCATGCCTCTAGCCACATATGTAGCAGAGGATGGCATTGTCTGGCACCATCAAGAGAAGCCCTTGGTCCTGTGAAATCTTGATTTTCCCAGTGTAGGGGAATGCCAGGGTGGTGAGGTGGGAGAGGGCGGGTGGGAGGGAAGCATTCTCATAGAAGCAGGGGGATGGGCAAGGGGGTAACATTTGAAATGTAAATACATAAAATATCCAATTTTTAAAAAGGAGAAAAATTCTAAGGAAGTGCACGCGCGCGCGTGCACACACACACACACACACACACACACACACACACACGAAGCCAAGAGAAAGGAAGCTGTGTTTAGCTGAAGCCCCAGCCTGCTCTACCAAGAGATGTGCACTGTGAGAACTGATGGAGAGGGGCCTGAACTACCAGAGTCTACTGCCTGGAATTCCATCGCTTAATACACACACACACACACACACAAAGCAAAAAGTAATTTAAAAAACTTCCTGAAAAAGATGTATGTGTATGTACAAAGTAAAAAGTAATTTAAAAAACTTCCTGAAAAAGATGTGTGTGTGTGTGTGTAATAATTTTGAAAAGCATGAAAAAGCACTAGGGCTAGCTAATTAGGTAAGTTTTCTATAGAATATGACATTTAAATATGTGAGACTATAATACTGGGGTATAGGAAACAGTTCCTGTTTAAGGTCCTCTGCAACCTTAAATATGAGAACCTGAGTTTCCACCCTCAGCACCTGTCAGAGCTGGGTTTGGCTGCTTGTGCCTGTAGCCTCGGCGATAGAGGGCTGACTGGTGGCCTGTTGTGACGCCTGGTGGCCAGCACAGTTTTACTAACTTAGTATGTTTCTGGTTTACCTGAGCCCCTGCCTCAGTGCACAGAGGCTGAGAGCCATAGAGGAGGAGACCTGATGTCTGGCTCTGGCCTTAACATGCATGTTCATGGGCGTGTACCCCTATGTACTTATGCATGCATAAAAAAATAGGTACAAGTCTGTTAAGCCTGGTTTTCCTTTCAGATTTCTCAAGGGTTTTAATTTAGAAAATCACAAGCATTATTAATCTAAAAATAATAAACAAGAAATTTGAACCCACCAAAAAGATCTTGGCCCCGTAGCAGTTTACAAACATTTATGTTTGATCTTAGGAGGACAGTCAATGTGAGAAGAGAAAACTATGTACAAGAGTCAGGATCTGAGAAGTAGGGATGAGCAGGCTTCCGAAGTGAAGCAGAGGCTGACATCTGAAAGACTGGAACCTTCTCTGATAATACTTTGTTGTTGTATCTGCTGTGCTGGGAGGGCCGTTTTCTACATATACTTAACACGTTGTTTTCATTTACATAGGTCTTTAAGTGGACAGGAGATAATATGTTTTTTATCAAAGGAGACATGGATTCATTAGCATTTGGTGGTGGAGGGTAAGTCTCGTGACCATTTCACTACGAGATTCTTCAATAATAGGTTTAGATTATTCAAAAAGTAACTTATCTTTAGAAATTTTGGTATTAGACTCTAAACTTACATGTTATGGCAAAGTATGTTTTTAAGATGGTTATGTATATTATTTTATATAGTTGGTAAAGTATTTCTCTTCATTTTAAAATGTTGGTTAGCTGACTCAGAATAAGACCTATTTTTTGATTTACTGTGCACTGGATCTTGGAAATTTGAAATGTGACTAGTCTAAATCATTTAATGCCTTGAATATCTGAGAACACACGATAATCTGCTGTCTCTCTCTGTATAGGGCAAAGCCAATAGTTCTGTTTTACTTTATCTCGGAGCTTTATTTGGATCTGAATTTCAGACAATTTTAAATTTGTTTTCCTGTAATAAGGTTTAATAACACCACGTTCAAGATCTTTAGTTTTCTCCAATTGTATCTTCCCAGCCTAACCTCCCTATGAAAGCTTTTTTTTTTTTTTTTCATATTCAGACAATCCTAATTTTGTCTTAGTGTCATGGTATTTAAAGGTACCCTCCTCTGCTATCCCATAGGGTGTACTTTTCAAGCTGTATTTTTACAAAGCTTTCTTAGGCATTTCTTCCTTTCCTTTGGTAGCAAATGTATGCGATGATAAAATTGGTAGATTATTTATTTGTATACATTTACAGAAATATGACACTGATTTAGGCTGTATAACCTTAGACTTCAAGACTATGCATCCAAGGTGATTCAAGCAAATATTTTTCTATGTAAATATGTTTTGTAAGGAGGCTCCTCTTGTCAGACTCCGGTTTCACAGATGATGTAAACATGCCCAAGACAGTTAACTCCTAAAACTTACAATCAACTGTTAACAATTTCAGGCTATTATATATACCTTAAAAAGCAGCATGTTCAGTCTCATTAAATAATGAGATTTTCTGTAACACGATTTCATTAAAATAAATAACCACTAACTTATTTGCTAGGAAGATAAGTCTCCTCTGTTCAAAGAATACATGTTCAAACTTAGAAACTTTAAGAACTTAATATTTCAGAATTTTGTATAGAAGGCCCTTTATCAGTCTATCTTCTATTGTTATAAAAATAGAAAAGGTTTGTTTAGTCTAGAGATTTGAAATAGAAATCTCAGTATTGGGTAGTACCGTCCGTCTGCCTTTGGTGAAGGCCCCTTTGCTATACCACTACATAGCATAGAAGGAAAAGAAATGGTGTGGGAAGCCACTGGAATTTATCCTGCATAGGGTCCTAAAAAACTGTAGTGATCTGAGTGACAATGTGTCCCTAGTGACGTAACCACCTCCCACCCATGTGCCAGGCCTTAAATTTCCACTTCCTCAGCATAGCTACACTGGGCCCTAGCTGCTAATGCATGACCCTTTGAAGATGGACTCAACTCGTATTGGAATCATCCTGTTATGGGCATAATACAGGCTTTGGAGGCAACATGTATTATATGAGACCTTGAACTAACTCCCTAAAAGATTTCAGCCCCCTGTAACAAGAGATGACTCTACTTGGGGAGGAGGCTTGTCAAGAGATTAAAGAAATAAAATGTGTTTAGTTTTTGTAGAGTGTCTATCACAGTGTAGGTAAAAACATAGTTTCATTCATGCACTTCTTTCTCTTCATGTCTGGTATGATATTGAGACTCCCCCTGGCACTTAACTGCGCCAACACTGGACAAAGTAGTTAACGTCTTTCCTTTCACCTTTGTGGCCACCATATTTTCTGAAAGTCTTCATTTTTTAACCTGTTGTTTGTATAACAACCTATTTATTTATATAAACAATTCTATGCATTTCTCCCAGATAGAGTTTAACTGTTGAATATATTTAGACCATAGATCTCTTTAAGTGTGACAACCAATGAACCAACAGCCCCAAAACAAGTAGAACAGCCAAGTTTAAATCTGATTTTTAAACTTCAGACACTTCTATTGAGGACCATAGAAAACTGAAGTTGCATTGAGTTGCAGGGAGCAGAATTCATATGTGGTAACAGAGTTTATTCAAAAATTAATGTCATTTATGAGAGACATAGAGATTAGTTTTGAGGTAAATCTTAATACATAGATTAAAATTAAGTGCCTAATAACTTTTTCAGATCATCTAAGAGTTTTTTCCATTGTTATTACAAATATTAATAAATTGAGTTATAATTGTATCATGTTTCTCTTCCTTTTCCTCTGTCTACACCTTCCAAAATAGCCCTTCTTGCTATCTTTCAGATTTGTTATTTCTCCTCATTAACTTTTGTACATGCATATATGGATATATATACATATTCCTAAATACCAAATGCTCAGTCTATCATATATATATACATACATATATATGTGTGTGTCTGTGTGTGTGTGTGTGTGTGTGTGTGTGTGTGTGTGTGTGTATGAGATAGCCAATTTGGTATGCTGTTCTTCCCTGGGGAAGAATATTTCTCCCCCTCTGCATTCCTTAGTTGCCTGTAATCTGTATGTAGGATTTAAGCCTGGTGGGTTTTGCCCACTTTGGCATGTCTGTTGCTGTCCTTAGTTTAGTTCATGTGTCAGGAGTCATGTTGGTGAGAATGAAGACTGAAGTTTCTGACATTCCTAGGGATGCAACTCACTGCAGACTCCCTCATCTTCTGGCTCTTACATTCTTTTCACACACTCTTCCTCAGTTATTGCCTGAGGTGCAATACTAATTGGACTTAAGACTCAGCAAGAGGGAAATCATGCCTGGAACTGGCAGGAAAATTATAACGTAGTAAAGAAATACTTAGACCAAATGCCAAAAGGTAATTGTAATAGGAAGTAAATTTTAGTGTTCTTAATTTGTGTAATAAATGATTTTATAATGGAAAGGAAAAACAAAAATCTTGCTTCAGTCTCACAAAGAAATGGAATAAGGGAAGGTTTGGAGAAGTTCGTGGACTTTGAAAATTCCAGTTAATTACCTTATTATAATTTAAGGTGTGAATATTAATAATTGTTGTTTTGATGTATTTCAGAGGAGAATTTGCTCTTTGGCTTGACGGAGATCTCTACCATGGAAGAAGCCACTCTTGTAAAACGTTTGGGAATCATACACTTTCTAAGAAGGAAGATTTCTTTATCCAAGACATTGAAATCTGGGCTTTTGAATAGACACAGTGCTCTTGATTGTAGCAGGACATCGGCCCAAACCTGAATGGACAAACGCATCGTTTGGAATGTTCAAGAAGCAATACAATTAACATGTCACTTGTGCTTGAAAGTCAGTTTGTTTGCCATTTACTGCAACTATAATTTTGGAGTTTATTTTTCAAATCATGTTTCTGTCCCAGAATTCTTTTGTTTACACCCTGGCCTGGGTTCTGGTAGTGTAACAACCGAGTGGAATTTGTCAGCATAGTGCTGCCTTTGGATCCTAGAGGCCACCACCTTTTCAGTTCATGTCATCTCAGTCCTAACTGGATGGTGCTCTGTTCAATTTTTTTTTAATCTATATTGATTTTTTTTTTTTTAATAGAGCAGTGTACTCCGGGCATTGAGGAAATGGGGATTAGATACTTTTGTATCTGGCGGAGTTGGCACAGGTGACATTTTGGACCTCCTTACATTTTTTTCAGCGTAAGAAACCACATGCCAAAATAACACATGCTTCATAGACCTGACCTCTTCTGGTTCTGATTCACTACAGCATTCTCTTTATTCATTTTGTAAACATTCTCGGTTTCATTTTAAGACAATGAAATTGGAGAGCAGTCCGATTGGCAGAAACAACAGAAGGTTTGGGCACATGGTTTCACCACTGAGTTTTCAGATAAGAGTTACAAACTGACAGAGGAGAATGGGAGTTCAGTGATTCTATTGGATTTAATATATTAAGCAAGTAATACTATTTACATATTTGTAGCTTAATAGGGCATTATCATAAGTACAAAACTAAAACTTGCATATTTCTTCAACCTTGTGTCGGATTCACTGTTTTACAGTCTCTTGTTTTAACCTTGCTGCATCCCAATACATTCTTGTTTCGTTCTGTTTTCTGCTCAAAAGGAAACAAATTGTTTTGAAATAAAAACGTGGTTTTTTTTCTAAGTGGTACATGTTATTAGTTACCATCAGCATCTGCTCTTGCAGAAGGGCAGTGACCGTAGTAGACAAACTGTAACTCAGTAGACGTGGTGAATGTGCAAGCTTACTGTCAAGTGGCCTCAAACACGAAAAGATAGAATAACCTAGCAATTGTATTCTTTCTTGTAGGAAACCAACAATAACCCATGTGGCAACAATTCATCAGTTAAATTTCAGAGCTTCATGTTATGCAAAAAAAGTAATAATAATAAATTCTGCTGTTATACACGTGACAGTGACTTTGTGCTGAAAACTCAGCTGTTCCACACAAACGTTGTATATCTTGTACATTGATGTTTAAAGATAGTTCTGTTCTTATGGAAATTGTTGACTGCCAGGTTGCTCATAGCACTTTAAATTATTCTGAAGATGAAATTACCAGCCAAGTATGTTGGCTTACATGGTTTTAGTTGTATAACTCTTAAAAATACCTAGTTCTTTTGGGAACAGTGTAGATAATAGAAGCATAATATTAAACAGAGTCTCTGCTGTTTAGGGCTGTTGCTGAAGATGTACAGGAACGGCATCGTTTCCTCTCTGTGTAAAGCTCTCATTACAAGTTAGGTAATAGTGTCTAGGTTAGATGTTTGTAATCTAAGGAACTGTAAATAAATGTACCCCTCCCCCATTAGTCTTCCACAGCAGTATTACTGTCTTCCTGGAGGCGACTAATCACAGAACTTTAAACATCCTGTAATGGATTCCAACTACAACGAGGTCATAGAGATGTATACCAAATAAAATTAAATGCATAAATGCAAATGAGTTTGGATTTATTCAGCAACCAAGTCATTTCCATATCTAAGAGCTGGTAACAAGCCTCCTACATTTTCCCTTCCTGCTCTGCTAATGTGCCCTGTGTTGGTGTAGCTCCCGGATGTGTTGGAGGTTTGAGTTCAGTTAGAGGCAGCGCTGCTGTTGAAACTTTTTCCAATGTCCCAGCAGAAATTGCAAGGGGTTTGGTGGGTTTGAGCTGCTGGGGAGCGTAGAGGGTACGGAATATCCATCCCAGGGTCGTCAAGAGCCCATGCCCAGAGCAGCGGAGAATATTTAAGGAGAATAACGTGGACTGATGTGCTCTTTAGGAAAAGTCTTTGTGGGGAAAAAATAGAGCTATAAAGAAGCTAGAGATGGAACCAAAAATAAGCAAGTCTGTTGTAAAATGGGGGGGGGGGGTTGGGGATGAGGCCTCAATTAGATATAAATAAAAAAAGAAAGAAGTGTGAAAGAGTTTAGGAATTGGGTTGACAAGAGCTAGTACCAACTGGGTATCAGCATTTAAAGATAGCTATGACCAAAATACATTGTATGTGTGTGTGTGTGTGTGTGTGTGTGTGTGTGTGTGTGTGCATGTTTGAAATTCCTAAAATGTGGGTCCTATCTTGGACACCCTTAGGGTTTTTACTAGAGAACTCACATGTGTTGTCATGTTGCCAGTGTATAGAGAGGAAAACTGGCCGTGGAGATCATAACCATTCATAGACACTACTCCCTAGTATTGCATGAGGAATTATCAACTGGAAGAAAAAAAATGTAATGCTCTATGTCATAATACCAACTTTTTAAATCAACAAGATAATATTTCTGTGGAGATTATAGACCTGATTTAAAGTAGTGTCATAGGGTTCTATTCCTGCACAAACATCATGACCAAGAAGCAAGTTGGGGAGGAAAGGGTTTATTCAGCTTACACTTCCACATCGCTGTTCATCACCAAAGGAAGTCAGGACTGGAACCCAAGCAGGTCAGGAAGCAGGAGCTGATGCAGAGGCCATGGAGGGATGTCACTTACTGGCTTGCTTCCCCTGCTTGCTCAGCCTGCTTTCTTATAGAACCCAGGTCTACCAGCCCAGGGATGGCACCACCCACAATGGGCTGGGCCCTCCCCCCTTGATCACTAGTTGAGAAAATGCCTTACAGCTGCATTTCATGGAGGCATTTCCTCAATGGAGGCTCCTTTCTCTGTGATAACTCCATCTTGTGTCAAGTTGACACAAAACCAGCCAGTACAAGTAGGGTTCTCGAAGTAGGTCCTTTTCTCATCAAAATAATATTGACCAGCATAAGAAAAAGCTCCGATCTTCTCTCTCAAGTTAAAAGAAAAACAAATTGTACCTAAAAGAGGTGTGACACATATATGCAGAAATCAATACAAGTTTAAAAGGATGCAAAGCAATCTGAGAATAATCAGCTTTACTTGTTAAAAAAATTGACATGAACAAAAAATAACGAAAAAGACTCAAGGTTTCATTAACAGATGTCAAGAGGATATTGTGAATGTCTTTGTATTAATAACCTTGGCAGTATTGTGATATAAATGTTTTGGAAAAAAAATCATATGGAAGGCTGGTAAGAGAAGATAGATAGACAGATAGATAGATAGACAGACAGAAGATAGATGGATAGAGATGATAGATAGATAGATAGATAGATAGATAGATAGATAGATAGATTGATAGATAGATGATAGATAGAAGATAGATGGATAGAAGATAGATAGATAGATAGATAGATAGGAAGGTAGATAGGTAGATAGATAGATAGAAGATAGAGATAGATAGACAGACAGACAGATAGATAGATAGATAGATAGATAGATAGATAGATAGATAGGTAGGTAGATAGGTAGATAGATAGATAGATAGAAGATAGAGATAGACAGACAGACAGATATATAGATAGATAGGTAGGTAGATAGGTAGATAGATAGAAGATAGAGATAGATAGACAGACAGACAGACAGATATATAGATAGATAGATAGATAGATAGATAGATAGATAGATAGATACCCTGACATACAAACAAAAACCTTACAAACATTCCAGACCCAAGTAGGTAATTCTTGGTGTTTAAGTAAAAGCTAATGGCAGGCTTAGGTAAATACTTCCAAAAGGTAAAGTTTCTTCTTAAAACCAAAGTATCCAAACCTTACAAGTTTTGAAATTGTAAGGGAGGTGGTGGGACTGAATCATCTCTCCATGGACAAGGAGAAGTTATAGAAGTATTGTTTTTAAACTGGAAATTTTCAGAATTAAAATAACCAATAGTAGTCATTCCAAATGGAATGTGAATGTGAGCTGGGAAACTTGACAGTACCAACCAAAGCCAAAGGAAAGCATAAACTTTCCTTTGACCAGCAAACTTAATTGCTTTGTATGTGCTCAGTGGCAGTAAGTGTTTATATTAGCCAAAGATGCAACCTATTTATAAGCTCCTAAAAACTAGTATATTCTGGTAAGATGTTAGCTCTTCCCTGAGCCCATTTCTTGTCATTCCTACAGAAAATTGATTTCAGTATTTTGTAATACATCACGATGAACATTTACACACGAATAACCTATTTGGTTATGTTCTCTTACCTGCCAGAGTTATTTGGGGAATAGAACTTATACACCTGAAAGAAGTACATTGTAATCTTATCAGATACTGGCTTGTTCCCTGTATCTGAGCACAGGCAATGAAATGAGAACTTAAAATAGTGTAGGTCCGTCTGTGTATTCAGTAAAACATATTGGCGAACTTCACACTAAGAAGTGCCCAGGCTACAGAGAATAAAGTGGGAACATCCATGCCAAGGGACCACTTCAGCATGAGCCAAATGCTGTGCCTTCCAATGATGACTCGGCATGGCCGAGTGGGAGGGGTGTAACAATTCTAGCTTACGTAGTTGTACCTTACTATGAAAAATGGCTCCGGTAACTTTATGTCATTTCTGTTGATAAATAGGACAGCAACTGGTGTTTCAAAGGGAAAGAGAAAGCAACAAAACATGAAGAAATGTATAGGTGTGATATTATTTTGCTTCACAATATGGGAAGAAAAATGACCCCAAACTCAGAACTTTTCTTCTCCGGGTGTGAGCAGATGAGGAGGGGCTGATCACGGAGTCAGGAACTTGCACACACTGAGAACTCCGGAGTAAAGACTGAGAAACAAGAGGACTGAAGAGTAAGGAGAAGCTTGGAGTTTGGGAGAGCACATGCATTCAGCTAGGAATTTAGAACTATTCATGGTAAAATCGAATCATTTTCTATACCTTAGGACTAAAATCGGTCCTTCCATTGGTTTGTTTCCTGAGCCTTCTTATATTTTCTTTATTGTCAAAATGTTCTCTGCATTTTGAAGTACAATTTTCTCTGTCCTTTAGGGAGCGAATGCTTTTGGGTTTGAAACGAAGAAAAAATGTAGGGCTAGTGGTCTTACAGTTCAGTAGGAAGCACAGTAAAATAGAATAATATAAGAAAGCAATCTATGAAACCTTAGCCACTCGTGTTACTAGAGCGCTATGGTGACATTGTGAGCTTCCTGTTAAGGTGAACCTGATACGCAGTGCTCCCTCTAAGAAGGGGAACCTTACAGTCTTCACAGAATCACATAGTAGCTCGTGTGCCATGAAAAATGTTGCTATCAGGAAAGGAACTGACATTTGAAAGTTAAAGGCCAGAAACAAGAATGGATGTGATCTCACTTTGCCACCACACAATATGGAAAGGGTTTTCAGTGTGTGTATGTGTGTTTGTGTGTGTGTGTGTGTGTGTGTGTGTGTGTATGTGTGTGTGTCTGTGTATGTGTGTGTGTATGTGTGTATGTGTGTGTATGTGTATGTGGGTGTGTATGTGTGTGTGTATGTGTGTGTATGTGTGTGTGACTGTGTGTGTGTGTGTGTGTGTGTGTGTGTATGTGTGTGTGTGTGTGTGTGTGTTGCATTCTTCTTGGTAAAGAAGACAGCTTTCTTTCCATCCTCTTTTTTTAACTTTATTTTTTATTATTTTATTTATTTTCATTTTAAATGCTGTCCCCTTTCCAGTTTCCCATCCACAAAACCCCTATCCCATACCTCCCTCCCCCTGCTTTGATTAGGTGCTTCCCCATCCACCCACCCACCCCCTCCCACCTGACTGCCCCAGCATTCCCCTATGCTGGGGCATTGAGCCTCCTCTGGACCAAGGGCCTTCCCTCCCACTGATACTAGACAATCCCATCCTCTACTACATATGCAGATGGAGCCATGGGTCCCTCCATGTGTACTCTGGTTGGTTTAGTTCAAACAAGTTGAACTTTGAGTAATCTTATGCCAGAACCTGCAAAAATTTTTCTATTCAGAGACCAGGAAGCAGGAACCCATGAAGCATTCGTTGAAATGCTGATACTGGGAGTATCCCAAGTTCAAGTCTGAACTTGTTTTATTTCAAACCACACAAAGATTTTTTGGGGAATCTAATCTAAAAAAATAAAAGAAAAAGCAACAAAAGCTGTAACAGCTCCCACTCAGCTGGCTTTCTTCAGTTCTGACATGCTGTGGCAACGTGTGTGTGTGTGTGTGTGTGTGTGTGTGTGTGTTTGTTTATGTGTGTATGTGTATGCACAGAAGAAATCCCACTAGGAATGTGAGTCAGTACAAGTGACCATAATGGAAACAAACTCATGTATTCTTGGAATTTTGAGTCTGAAGCAATCATTCTTGACAATTTCTACAGTAGGTTAATATATATTATGTCTAACAAGTAACACTTATGGGTTCCTATTATTTTGAGATATAATAATTTGACATTTTTATATTTATTATACTTTTATTTGTTATGATAAAAAGTATTATATGCGTATTTTTATTGTACAAAGTGTTATAACCGTTTTAATTTCAGCTTTTTCAAATTCAGTAAAAATTGTAGTCTCACATTTTATTCATTTGGCTTTAGAGTTATAATACATATTAAGGAAAAAAAATGGTCCCAGGCAAGTCATTGTTAACTTCCTTGTATTAAATTAGCTTTTTTTTTACCTCAGAAGAACTGATACAGTGTTTGTTTCTTTGTTTCTTTGTTTTGGTGAGGTTTATTGTTCTATGACATTTTATTAGAATAGGAAGGAAATATGTCCCAGGTTTTAAATTAAGTAATTTTATGAGATTTTTCTCTACTAAATATTCACTTTAGAGAATTTCTATATTTCTTGTTCATTCATCAGCACAAATATAAGCAGGATTACCTAGTAAGACTTTGAGCAAAAAACCCACTCACAAAGCTCTACGGGACAAGCCTGTCCCCACCACCTGTGTCCCACCTTTCTGGTACATGCCATCTTTGTGCGTCATGAGGCAACTGCTAACATCTGTTTCTGCAGGACTTGTTCACATCAGAACAAGGAAGGCTGGCTGAAGGAACCTGTCCGGAATCGAACCACACAGGGTCTTCAATGTCTTCTTCCATTCTAACTTGATTTACGTACCAAAGGCGCTGTGATTTTTTTTTTTTTCAAAAGAGTGGAGAATATTCGGGCAATAGGGTACTTCCCAGGCAGGCCTGACACTTTAATAAAGTGGGAACGATTACACATAAGTCTGCCGTCTGTGGAGAGAGTTGGTCTATGAGGGTTTGAAGTCACCCTTAGTTAAAGAGAGTCGGAAGCTACTCTGAGCTGGTGATGATTTTTTTAAGCCAAACTTTAAATTTTATTCAGCTTAATTGAATGTTTTCCCCTAAAACATTACTTACACTGTGATGCCACTGTACTTCACCCAAGGTTAGTTTTCAATTTGTAATAATCTGATTAATGAAAGCCAGACAGTTTTGCTTCAAAAGGTAAGTGGAATTCCAACTATCAATATACTGATTATCGAATGCTTCTAAAATGACCCGAGTGTCCTTTGTCAAAATCTTCACATGCAGCAACTCCATAGAAACAGTTCCAAAAACCATTCATATAAAAAAAGAAATCATTTAATGTTGATAACACTCCAGAGCAGCTTCCCATTGAACTTAGAATACATTCTCAGTTAATAGTAGAGCAACAGCGAGTTGGTTTGTGGAGGGCTTACTCAAGAAGAGTAATCACAACATGGTCGTCTCGGCCTTGCCACAGCATCTCCCCTTCAAAGTGCACCAGTCCGTGCTTCCTGGCCCGCATGAGAATGCCCACTACCTTATCTGAAATGCGGACATACCTATCAAAGAGCTCTCCGAAAGTGACCTGGATCTTGGCGTCCTGTCGGTGGCGTGCCATGGTGCGTATGACAAAGCACAGCTCCATGATCTCCCGATAGATGTGCTCCTCGGCTCGCTTGGCCCTCTCGGCTGTCTTGCTGCCCTCTTTGGGACGGCCGTAGCCCTCGTCTCCCTTGTGGAGCCGAGTGGACATGGCTAGGTCGTAGTCAAATTCGTCGCTGAAGGGATTGAGCTTCTGGGATTGCACGTGTTTATCCGCCCACTGCTGCCACCTGCCTTTCAAGGTGTCCACTTGGCTGTATTTCCGACGCGCCTTACAGTCGAGGGTCTCTGCGTATCTGCTGGCCCTAGAGGAGAGGAGTGAAGAAGCCAGGTGAATAATCCAGCAAGTGCCATGGACCGTATGTCCTTCCCATGTGTGGTTTCTGCTGTGATAAAACATGTCACCACTTTCTCCGTCATTAACACTGAGTTAATCACTAATAAACTCGAGCTTAAAGAAATAAGATCAGAACACAAAACCTTCCCCACACAGGGTATGAGAGCATCTACTTCTAAAATGTTGCATGTCATGAACATTCCTCAACTGGTATCAGTTCTTAGAGGGCTTCTAAGACCAGCTCTTTCCCAAACCTGCGGGTTGGAGTAGTTCTCCATAGAATTGTGTGTCTGTTAGGAAAGCCAACGCTGAACACACATTTTTAAAGTTATCGGGCTGTGCAGATGAGGTCCCCCGTGTTGAACACTGTGTGCTGGCATTCTACACACACCCTTATTAATCTCCACCATCATCTCCAACATGGATAATATTTCAGCCGTTGTAGATGAAGACACCCGAAGCCAGAAAGATTAAGGAGCACCCTGAAGCCACCAACTATTAAGCGGTTGGCTAAGACCAGACGGTGAAGCCAAGTTAAGCTGTCGGGACTCAACTCTTAAGATATACTGTGTGAGCCTATAGCAGAGGAAGGAGTTATCTTCACAGAGCACCTGCCTTTATCTCCAGCGCACTGAGGAGCCTCACCTCTGGAAGCATTGAACTTGAAGATGTCAGAAGGTCTTACACTGTCTCTATGTGTGACATGACAGGTCCCTTTGAGCACTCATAACTAATGGCTCTAAGCCCAAGAGTGGGCCAGCCTCATATGTCAAGGTACGAACTTCTAAACTCTCGGTGACAAATGGGCTCAGCTGACAAAGGGGTCAGGGAATCACACAGCAACTGCTTAACTGTTTTTAAAACATTTCACTCCTCTGTCCCTGGGGTCATGAGCTCTGTCCTGTCAGGAGAACCTGTGTTTATGAGGTTTGTTACGTCATCACAATGTCAGGGGGCCAGTGTTTGATGTAAGGAAGACACACACTCAAGAGCAGCCTCCAAAACAGTACAGGGTTTAAATGCACCCTCACAATAGTCGTGGTCAAGGAAATATTGTCCACTAGATGGCGAAATTTCATTAATTCCCATGTTTGTTTCAGAAAGTCCTCTGGCTGAGTCCTCTCACGGTTAGGATAGGAAGGGAATAAAGTTTTTCAGAGCCAGAGGGAGATAAACAAGCGGCAATATGAACTGGGGGAAATAGAGAACTATACACAAGTTTTTGTTTTGTTTTGTTTTGTTTTGTTTTTTCAGTTTTTTAAGCCTGAAAGGTCTCTAGGAAGTGTCTGTTCTTCACCTGAATCATAGCTTCAGTGGGTCCAGGGGTCTTAAAAAGGAACTTCCTCCGACATGTTTGGGATGGGGATGAAGGGAAATGGTTGTGGCACCCCAATGTCAGTGTCTTGGGTCAGTCTTTGTGACCCAAGAACCCCAGCTCCCCATCCAGATATGCATAGAAATGCTGGCTGTTGGCACAGCCCAGGGACTATCATAATTTGATTAATCAGTGTGTGTGTGGTGGGGGGGGAGGTCATGTATCAAAATTACTGTCGAAACCACAGTGCCATCATTGCTGATCAGCAACTATGACCTTTGTTCTCCTTTCTAACAAACTTGAGACCCAGGCCTCTGATCCTTTTTACAAACTGGTGAAACTTTTCCAAACTCCAAAGAAAGCATTCTTTTTACTAGAGTGGGGGAAGGGAGTGGGAATAATTAACAACTAGGTTGGAGAGATAGGTGGTTAAGAGTTCTTGCTATGCAAACATGAGGACCTGAGTTTGAATCACCACACCCTGCAGAAAAATACATTCTAGGTATGGCCAGCTTTCACAGAAGCCCAGCACTGAAAAGCAGACAAAGGAATTTCTGGATGCTCATGGGACAGTCAGGTAAGCCAAAATAGTAAGCCCCAGGCTCAGTGAGATACTTTGTCTTGTATATCACTGGCGACAGAGAAAGACACCTGGCATCCTTCCGTGTGCACACACACAGAAAAGGAAAAGGCCCCGATTTTTTTTTCTCTTTGTTTTAAAACCCTGCACTTTGGAGGTTACCGAGATCAGTCAAACCGAGACCTTGCTTTGTGCTGAAGGAATTGGTACATCACAGAGATTATAAAGCATGCTCCCGTTCAAACTCCCCCAGCTGCCTCGATTACTGCTCATGGGACATCGGTGTGTCTTAGTGTCTGGGCGTCTCGTTTCTAAGCTAATGTGCATTATTTCTACCACACCAAGAAGATGGTGCGTGTACAAGCCCAATCCGGGAAGCCCGAGAAGAGTACTTACAACACTTGCAGGTAAAACCATAATCGCACGGACCAGAAGGACAGAAGCTGAAGTTAGTAGCACTGTCCTTTTGGGCCAGGGATGTGCTACCGTAAAGGAACCACTCTGCCCTTTGGTACTGGTTGGAACACCTTGGTGTGGGGCTTAAGGAGTGGAAGGATGCTGTCACTTACTGGGAGTGCAAGGGGCGTTTGATCCTAGCAACCTGCGCCGCATCTTGCTCTGGCTTCTCCTCCAGGTCCCCTCCGTAGCCGCTGTCCTCTGTGTCTACGCTGTCACTCTTCCACTTGGGCTCCTCCTGCTCCATCACTTTCCAGCCTTTGGTCAGTTCAGAGACCAGGTTGGTGCATTTTCTTCTCCGCGTTGGCGAGTCGTGACCGAGGAGGAGTTTGTCAATGTCACTGTCTGGCTGAGCGGCTTCATTCTCGTACCTGTGGCTCAGGTAGCTCACATCTCCTCCCCTCTCATAAGCCTTGCTGACCACTGTTCTGGTCACCTCTTTCCTTTTTATGTGGGACACCTCAGCGGCTTCGTCTGAACCTTGTCCCTCTCTGTCTCCATCAGGCTTTGGAGACGGAGTGTTGGGTGCATGCTGGTGAGGCCCCGGTCCTGTAGGAGTGTGAGCTGGGTCCTGAGATGCCCCTGGCAGCCAGCCTGCAGGCTCCTGGGCCTGTCTGGTACTGTTCTCTTTTGCCCACTGCTGCCAACCTCGGGCCAAGTTGATAACCAGGGTTGCTGTGCGGATCTTCCGGAGGGCACCCTTGGCCGGCCCCGCCTCCCTTTCCGTTTCTCCAGGAGCCATGGTACCTGTTTCTTGTCTGCTGACAGCCTGGGCACTGGCAGAAGAGGGAATGCGGTGGAGAGGGAGGCCTGGGATTTAAATAGAAGCAGGGTGGTGTAAACTATGCAAAGCGTTTCTTGCCAAGACGTGGCGCCGTGGCTCTGCTGGTGTTCTGTTTTTAAACCCTGACAGGTCCCATTTCATCACAGCACAGGGACATCTCTGGTGGCAGAGGACACGGATACGCTCCCCCTCCTTTCTTCTCCAAGTGCCAGAATGGAAAGTGCTAGATTGAATCATGTGCTCCGCTTTATGTTTTCCTTGACCTTAAAACACGATCCTACCATTTATAGGCGTAGGCAGTCAGTGCACAAATTGTCCTAGACCTTTAAGGGCTTGTTCTCAGTTAAATCTCTGTAGCCCTCAATACAGCTGTTACTAGGGCCCCTGTAATAGCCGAGTGAAAAGATGGGCTACTTCCTGCACATAATATATGAAATTCAAATCATGAGAAGTCTGAAGGCGGAGCTTCTTTTAATCTATGACCATCAGAAACAAATTGTAGAAGACTGTCTGTTCAGATCTTCATTTTCTGGATAGAAATACTGATGCCCAGAGGAAAAACGAGGGTCAAATGTTGAAAGGCTAGTTACTTGTTGACATCCCACAAGCATGTGATATATGTTAATATTAAGACAGTAAACTATCCTAAGGACATAAAGATTAAGTTTTATTTTTATGTATTTTAGGAATTATTACTAAAATAATCTCCTAAATGTTTTCATCTATATATTGACAAAAATGGCTGTTATCTGAAGCATGCACTTTATTTTATTTTATTTTATTTTGAAACAAGGTCTCTTTATGTACCCGTAACCGGCCTGGAACTTTCTATGTAGAACAAGCTTTCCTCAAATTCCCAGATATCCCCATGGCTCTGCCACTGTGCGAGATAGACTTCAAGACACGTACCACCGATCAGGCTCCTGCCTTGTCTTGTTTTTAATGATTAACTGTTAGTTTAGCTCATGTTAAAAATTATTTCTTTTATCTTTGATGTTGTAATTTAATCACATCATTTTTCTTCTCTCCCCTACAAACCTCCCACGTAACTCTCCTTCAAGTTTATGGCCTCTTTTTTTCATCAGTTGGGGTGTGTGTGTGTGTGTTTGCTAAATAAATAAATGCAGCCTGCTAGTCTATAACGTGTTATTTGATGAGGCTCCAATCCTACACAAAACACTATGGGCAGCTGTGGAGTGCTGTGAGCAGGAGATATAGTCTTCACCAATCGGTTGCCCAATATCAAATGGTCAGGCCTGAAACCAGATTATTTGTTTTTAATAATAAAATCTTTGGTAGTGGGCACCTTCAAAGCATCAAGTAAATAAATATTTTTAATAGAACTGAATAGAGAAACAGCATCCATCCAGGGTATAAGACCCAATAAAAATGTGCAGGACTCAGCACTGAATAATTTCTTAAAACAAAAAGACCTTTTCTTTCTTTCTTTCTTTCTTTCTTTCTTTCTTTTTTTTTTTTTTTTTTTTTTTTTTGCCACTGCTTTAGACTTTACCCTCTCCATTTCTCCAAGTTTGACACACCATACGTTAGAAACCGTTACCCATGAACAGTATGGAAATATCAAAGTTCATTTCTTCTGATAGACACATTCAGTTAATGATTTAAAAAAAAGTGTAGTGTCAGTTTTTCATCAGGTCGGTAATTTATGCCCCAAAGAGTCAGACAACTTAGAAAATGTTATAAAACTCTATCTAGCAATGCATCAATCAGATGTGCTGAGTTCAGCAACATTGATAACGCCAGTAGTCCAGTGGCAGGATGCCTCTTGGTTAGGTGAGACATGGGCTCACCAGAGCCAGGGACTAACACAAATTTAAACATCTGCTTATCCCTGGTCTGCGTTCCTGAACTGTAGGCACATTAAACACTGCTGCATTCTAGTCGGGTTCCATTCATCCCCTGGAAGATCATGGAGAGAGTAGGTTCCTCTCAGAAGCTCAGACCAGGATCAGGTCAATTTTCTCCTTAGACACTGTTCTTCTTTCTATCCTGATGGGTAAGAAATACAGACAGACAATGTGAACAGGGTTTCAGAAAATCGCAAGCACTGCATTCGGCTGCCTGAGGCTTAAGACTGTCAGCAGATGGTCTTTTGGGGGCAGGGAGTGGCTTCTAAAAAATCTGTCTGTTCCTTTGACATTTGGCTTTGATGGCAACTGCAACTTCGAGGCACTTGCAGAGGAGTATACGATGCCTTTCCTCTTCCCGTCTACTTCGGACATTCCTAAGGTCTGCAGACCACCAATCTTTTGATTACTGTAAAAATGTTAGCTTCATGCTCTCAATCACGGTCCAAGGTCTTAGGAATTCCATATTTTCCTATTAATTATATGGTACAAAAAGATGGAAATAATAAGAAATGGCAACGACTTGCGTCAGTACTAGTTCACAGTGAAAGGCTTGTGAAGTCTGGTTTTAACACTATTGGAGACAGAGGCCAGAAGGGATGAGCACTTGAGAAACTCGCCACGAACTAAGAATGGCTCACTGCTTTGGATCACTCGCTGCTCTTGCACAGAACCCTGAGCTAGTTGTTAGCACACACACAGCAGGTTATAACTGTCTGGCACTCCAGTTCCAGAGCACTCAGTGCCTTCTAACCTCCACAGTCACCAAGCCTGCGTGTGGTAAACATAGTTCCATGCAGGCAAAACACAAACATAAAAAAGTCGATATTGATTTATTTCCCTGTACGATCACACGAATGCTAGCAGAAAAGGGAAAGAGATATTTACACGTCTAAACCAAGTGCAGCCAATTTTCACACTCAGCAGTATGAGGTCACTACACCAAAGATATTTTACCAGTCTTCATCTGCTTTGCATATGTAAAACAGTTTCTAAAATGCATTAGATTCATTCAACGTAGCAAATTATAGGCTATGTTCACACAATAAGGATAGTGAAGAAAAATAACATATCAATCATCTTAGATAGTCTATTTTTTCAAACAGCAGATAAAATTGATTTTAAAAAAAATCCATAGAACAATTCTATCAACATGCTTCCAACGTAATACATTTAAACATGAGCGTCATTCATCCTTTATCCCTGATTCTGGGTAATTTTAGCTTTTCAAAGTTTCCGCAGTACTTCCTGTGACTGTACTATGTACTGTTGATTTCAATTTGACATTGTTTTCTTTTTTAAAACCCCATGTGTCATTCAGATCAGGGAGTATATATTTTAGTGCATTATGTGTAGCTAGGCATTTCTTCTGTCTCCATCTATGCTGGGTCAAATGCCAGGGTCTTGCTGTTTTTAAGGCTCACTACACGGACAGGACGATAAAGTTCTTTTTGTATCTTGGCTCTTGTGAATAATGGATGTGAGAGTTCAGATATCTTTTTCCCAGAAAGATAATTATTTTTGTTTTGTGAAAATGTATGTATGTCTGTGTGAGGGGGTTGCAACCCCAGAACTGGAGTTACAGTAGTTGTGAGCTATCCTGTGTTGCTGGGTTGAACCAGGGGCCTTCCAAAGAGCAGTTAGTGGTCTTGTCTGCTGAGCGAGTGCCCAGCTATCTCCAGAAGGATTTTTTTCTTATTTTTAAGAATTACATAGAGTACATTTTATCACATTATTCTTTAACACCAATTCTTCCTAGATCTTCTCCAACGTCCCTAACCACCCAACTTCAAGTTTTTTTCTCTTTAAAAACAAACAACAAACCCTGAGTTCCAGTTTGTATTGTCTGGAATCTGGCTTTGAGAGTGACCATGTATTGAAGAAAACTGACTTTTCCAGACCCAGTAACTCCTTGGCTAGAGGTGGAATTTCATATTTACCACATTCCTCTTCTACGCTGGGAATTTGTCTGGCTTGGGCTTGAGCAGGTCTTATGTGGCTTATATATCATAGTCCTTGTGAGTTCATAAATGTATCTGCCCTGCTGTGTCTATAAAATGTCTTCCTTGAGATCATTAAGAACCTCTGGTTATAGTCTTCCAAACCCATCTTCTGCACTGATCCCTGAGCCTTTGGGGAAGACAGTATAGGCATCCCATTTGGAGACGAGCATTTCAAAGCCTCTCATTCTTAAGGACTCAGATATTGTACCAAGATTCTATCTGTCTTGGGTATATGCCCAGTATCTCTAGGTCATATGGTAGTGCTATTTTTTTTTTTTTTTTTTTTTTTTGGAGCTTCCACAATGTTTTCCATAGTGGTGGCATTAAGACATTAATTACATTCAGTAAGCAAACACAAAACCTGTCTGTTATGCTAATTTAGCATGAAAAAACCAGAGCTTGGGAGGGTAGTCTTGTAATCATGACACAAATTTGCTTGTCTTTGACTAACAGTTGCTCGGTAGTTCTAAGTTTGCACCACTAAGTTGGTTCAGCTCATCTTCAGTTAAGTCCATCCTTGTTTCTTTCAGACGAGTACCTCAATTCTGTAGAATAGGCTAATTCAACTCCACACACTATCAAATCATTACCTAACTAACTTATTTGCTCCTTGAGTCCCACAGCGTAACTCTTCAAGTATGGTACGCTCTTTTCACCCATGTGCAACAGCTGAATGTGACTAGGGAAACACTCGATAATACATTAGAGTATCTTTCAAATTTTGATCACCAACCTCATATGCGACCCAGGTATCTTCTGCAGTCGTATCATTTTTCTTTGACTTTTTTGCCATCTCAGTGGCTATTCTGTGTCCCAAACTTTTGTTATTTCTTCTCCTATCCTCAATCCCAGCTATTAGGCTGGCCATCCGTTTCATTTAGACACTAGCACATCCCAGGATGCCCCCACTTTCATAGCCACGCCTTTGCTGTAGATGCTGTAGATGAGGAGGCAGTGCTCCAGGGAAGAGCAGCCTCCTTAACTCCAGGAAGACACAGAATTCATCTTGTTTTCTACCTCTCTTCTCAGTTACTTCTTCCTGTTGTCAACACCATACACACAAATCAATACGTTTTCTTAAAAAGAAAAAAGCTGTATTTCTTTGCCATTAAATATAAGCAACATACATATTGATCAGATTTTATTTATATATTTAGGAAACTCTGTTAGTGTGTATATGTGTGTGTCTATGTGTGTCTGTGTTTGTACCTTTGTGTATGTGTGTGTATGTGTGTATGTGTGTGTATGTGTGTATGTGTGTATGTGTGTGTATGTGTGTGTATGTGTGTATGTGTGTATATGTGTGTATGTGTGTGTATGTGTGTGTATGTGTGTGTATGTGTGTGTATGTGTGTGTATGTGTGTATGTGTGTGTATGTGTGTGTATGTGTGTATGTGTGTATATGTGTGTATGTGTATGTATGTGTGTGTATGTGTGTATATGTGTGTGTATGTGTGTGTATATGTGTGTGTATGTGTGTATATGTGTGTATGTGCGTGTATGTGTGTGTATGTGCGTGTATGTGTGTGTATGTGTGTGTATTTGCATGTATGTGTGTACATGTGTGTATGTGTGTATTTGTGTATGTGTGTGTATGTGTGTATATGTGTGTGTATAAGTGTGTATGTGTGTATGTGTGTGTATGTGTGTATATGTGTGTGTATGTGTGTATATGTGTGTATGTGTGTATGTGTATGTATGTATGTGTATGTGTGTGTATGTGTGTGTCTGTATATATGTGTATATGTGTTTTGTGTGTGTGTGTGTGTGTGTGTGTGAATGCTTGAAAAAAGAAAAGGAAACTAAAAGAAATTAAAATGCTCTTAGTTGCATTTTAATTTTAAAAAGTAAAAACGATATTCTTTTATTAGTTCCTTTTTATATGTTAAAAATTAATGTTTAATTTTTTACAATAGGTATTTTGATCATATTCACCCCTCCCTTCTCTCTCCAACTCCTGTAACACCCAAATTTTTCTTCCTCCCTCCTCCTTCCTCTACTTCTGTACTTCATGTCTTCCTTTGTTTGCTTGGTTTTGTTCTTTTATAAGACACTGTCTTGAAGCAGAACATCCTTGTCCCCTGGCTTACAGTCTTCGTACCCTGTCATCTGCAATATGCCCTAAGCTTTAGCTGCAGGGGTTACATTGGAGATGTATCAATTGGGGACATGTACCACATGAACGGATTTTCCTCTGAATGTTGACCTGTTGTGTCTTTCTGCAGTAGCTTCCATCTGCTGGGGGTGGGAGGAAGCCTGTAAGGATAAGTATTTACAATGTGTTTAGACATGGCAGTAGTAAGCTTTCCTCTGGGTTTCCTGGC
Organism: Micromys minutus; assembly: GCF_963924665.1. NCBI lineage: Eukaryota > Metazoa > Chordata > Mammalia > Rodentia > Muridae > Micromys > Micromys minutus. The sequence goes on from NC_137968.1 coordinate 7,756,050, forward strand.
CCCACCATTCCCAGGCAGTTGGCTAAGTCTACAATACCAGGCATGGATTTCTCCAATTGTATGAGCCTCCAGACCGATTAGGTAGTTGTTGGTTGATCCCAACGTGTAAGTTCTACTCTTTCACCATCTGAAGAATCTTGCCATTATGGTCACGATTGGAGCTCATGGTTCTTATAGTCAGACAGGACTGTAGATCACTTTTCTATGTGAGCAGCTTGCATAGTTCCTTCTTTTCCTACAAAAGATAGTCTACCCTGTCTAAGAGCAAAATATCTTGATGTAATTAATATATAGACCACTTGCCTCCAGTTTCCACTATTTTCTCCGGAACCCAACCCAAAAAGATGTCAGCTTCACTACTTACTAAGATTTCTTTTCCCTGTCATCAATATTTCCTACATTACTAAATCTAATGATGATCGGTTACTAGTTCTTAATTTACTTGTCCTAGGAACACCATCTGACAACTAAAGACCATGTTTCTCACTCAAATCTTTTACCAGGATTCTGGGATAGCACATTCTGGTGGGCTTTTTGTTGTTTGTTTGTTTTTTTATATCACTGGGTAGTTCTTTGGTTTCTTTCATTGTTATTTTCTTAATACCAGAGTGAAGCCGGGATCAGTTGACGCTCACCTCTCTGGTGATCTCATTCTTCAACGGCTACGACAGTTCCCAAATAAGTACCTTCAAGATGATGTCTTTCACATGTGTCTAGCTTACAGAGCCAACAATTTGCTAGGAATCTCTACTGGAGAACTGTCTGATCACTCACTCAGCCTTAGCTTCAGCAATACTAAATGCTCAATTAGTGTTCTAATTTGAACTCTCACAATAGTCTCCTCTTTTCAGCTTAAAACTTTGGTCTAAAATAGTTTGAAGGACAATTTTATTTTCTCTCCATATACTTCATATCTAGTCTTCATCATGCCAGTAGAGATGGTAAGAATTGGTCGAATTCTGAATAGCATAAGTGATTTGCCACCTCCCAACGCACATATACCTACACACAGATACAAGTTACCATCAACTCTTGCAATAATTTTAACCCAGTCTCCTCAACTGGTCCCTCTGTGGCCACTCATGTCCATAATGTCCTTCTCTTCCAGATCCTTTATAAGCATGGGTCATATCACTTTGTTAAAAACCTTCTGATGGCTTTATCTTACATAGATAGAGCAAAAGAAATGCCTTACAGTGGTCTATCAAGTTTTGTCTTCTTAGATCCTTCTTGTCATTATCCTCATGTTACCCCAGTCACAATGACATCAACTTACACCTTCCTCAAGACTCAAACTCTAGTTCTCTTTGGTTTAGCCTTCGTAATGCCCACAAAGCTTTAGATTCTATATTTGCATCTCTAAGGGTTGATCACAATCACATTCTAAACAGGGTATGTTCTTCAAGAGGAATAGTTTCTTCTAAGTAAATAGTCTGGGTAAAACTTTCGCTTCGTCTCTCTGAAGTGGAGACTAAGGTATGCAGCTGTCAGATACGGTCTAGTTTGAAGCAGAACTGGTAGAGGGTACAATCAGACTCTTGTCTGTTTTTGTTTCTTTGTTAGTTAGTTTGTTTGTTTGTTAAAGGGAAGCTTTAACCGGTGAAATGGCATAGTCAGATCCATTTTGAAAAAAAAATTCACAATTTTAGAGGTAGGAGGGTAACATAGGATAGTATGTGGATGCTGTTGATCAGAAAACAACTAATAAATGTAGCAATGGTACAGCAAGAATTGATTAGGACCTACTCCAAGAATGTGGTTAGGGTGGAAAGGGACATGAGCATGTCAAGTGTAAAGAAATCAGTGTGACATATACGAGCCTTCCTCAATTATAAGCTAAATATTGGGGGAGGGGGAAGACCTTTGAGATACATGTTGGTGTCTTGTGTTTCTAGGTAGATAATTGTTATATATTTGCTATGAAAGGTAATAAAGGGTTAGAGAGATGGCTCAGTGGTTAAGAGCACTGACTATTTTTTCAGAGGTCCTGAGTTCAATTCCCAGAAACCACATGGTGGGTCACAACCATCTATAATGGGATGCGATTCTCTCTTCTTATGGTGTACAGCTACTGTGTGGTCATGTACATAAAATAAATCAATCTTATTTTTAAAGAAAGATAGTATAGGGAAGAAGGGTACCGGCTTTGGGATTTGACAAAATATTAAGTTATGATGTGGATAAGTGACTTTGAATTACCTATAGGACATTCAGAGGGAGCTGTTCTGTAGTATGGGATGGCTGGTCAGGAAAAGGGTCTTGGGTATTGCATAAGTTTGTTGTTTAGCATAACAAACTCTGTCACTCAAGTCTCTGAGCCAAAGAAAAATTCCAAAGGATCAAGCTCATGCAATGTGACTCCAGAAAGAAAACTGCTGAAGTCTGTGCCCTAAGAAAATTCTGTCCTTTCTCCTTGCTTTCCTCTCACTGTCCTCAAGGACAGGACTCCACAAGCTTGTGACGCCACTTTCTAAACAAGTTTCTTACGAAGATCTAAATATAGAGTTTCTTAGCCATGACTTTCAATTTGATCCTCAAAAATTTTCCTTTGCTTACTAGCCAAGTATATTAGAAAGACATTTTACATGCCTTAATTTATTCCCTGTTCCCATCTCAAGTTTTCCAATAAAATTATTCTTCTCAGCAAAAACTCAGTCTAGCCACAGGTGGCCACCCACCCCAACACCAAATCTAAAGAACATTTTAAGTCTCCATTTATTTTAGTCTTTTCTAATATTTGATAATCAAGTACATGTCAATATGCCCACATGTGTACACTCAGGTGCATGAACATATGAAAAGGTTTGTAAATGTGTGCTAAGAAAGAAAGAGTGATGTCAGAAAAACCTGATAGCTCTTTCAATGACTTTATATACTGCATTCCCATAATATATTAGGACATGCAAAATGTTATAATTATTATATAATGTTATATATATTATATGTTATATAATATCATAATTACAAAGAAATCTTTTCAAACTTTATACTTTCAGAGATATAGGATATGGATCATTGGCAATTTTTAACATATGTTAACACTGAAACTAGCCAAGCTATGTTAGAGGTTGTCCAGAAGGAAGCCAAAAGGATACTTACTAAGAAATCCTGGAAATGCTAGGTTACAGAAGGTGAGAAAAGCACATTTTTTGAAATGAATCAGTTTATTTACTTGTTGTTCCCAGATCCACTTCCCCATCCATAGCAAGCATCCGGGAAGCAAGGCAGGAAGTGGCCAAGAGATGGAAACCTCAGGGAAACCTCAGGCATCAAAGTGGGACAAGAGTAGACCCTTGGGAGACAGGCTTTAGTGGGACAGCTGTTTAGTTGGGGTGGAACAAAGGGTATTTAAAACTTTGTGGGATCAACTTTGGAGAATATGCATCAATGGTCAGGACCAGGATGCTGGGCATACCTCATTTGTATAAGGAAGAATTTCAGGAACTGCTGGACATGACCTTATAAGGAGAGAGGAAGTTTAACCGAGTTACTGGGCTATGTGATCTCCTCTAATAGGGCAAAGGTGAAGACACAGGTCTACATATGCTGAACAGACAGACTTAAGGCAAGGGTTAGTGATCTTCCTCCTGCCAATCTCAGGATGAGATTTCTAGGGTTTGGACATTCCTCAAATCCACTCTTGCTTCTGGCCTACTCCATATGGCTTCACAGCTCCCCCAACCCCTCATTTATTGGTGCAGCCATTGTGTGGCCTACTTGCTGCAGTGGTGAAAAAGATTTGGTGGCATAGATGGGAGGGTTTGGAATGGAGAGGTGGCAAGGTTTTACAAACAGATATATTCTGTACTATGTTTATAGGAGACAGTCCATCTATGTCAGGGCTTAACATGCAACTGGGACAACTGGAAGCATCCAGTCCTCCACAACTGCCCTCAACTCTGAAAAATGCAGATCATTCAATGATAGATGTTTTCTGAAGAGTAGAATATTAAGGATGCTAAGAAAAACATGGAAAAGTACACTAGGGAAATCAACAACAGTCTCCCAAAAAAGTTGCAGTAAGAGTTTGAAATGTGAGCTATCTGCCATGAGTTTAAATATGAACATATCTATGAAAAAGGAACAGAAAAGAAAGATGAGCATGAATTGAAAAGCAAGATAGAACAGCTTGGTCAAAGGAACATTTGAAATGAAAAAATATATTCAATCATTGAACAGTATTAAGTTTACTTGCATTGGCAAATAGAACACTGTGCTTAAAAATATAGCAACTCATACATAAAAATATGTTCAAGGATGTTCATCTCAAATCAGTAGGGAAAACTAGATTTTCAAAGAGTGTCCATGGTTTTATACAGAAGTTGGTTGTAAAATGATGGTTCCATATGGCTGACTTCTGCCTTAGTTAGGGTTTCACTGTTGTGAACAGGTACCATGACCAAGGCAACTCTTATAAGAACAACATTTAATTGGGGCTGGCTTTTAGTCCACTTTCCAAAGTCCTCGTTGTCTACAGTAGTCTTAACAATATTGAAAGTCCAAAGTTAAAATCTCTTCTGGATTCATCCAATCACTTAACTGTGATCCCCACAGTTAGACCAAGCATATTCAAGCCATCATAGCCAGGGTAGGTAGGCCATGAAAGAGGACTAGGGCATTGGTCATTTGTGGGAAAATTTGGCGGTGAAACGTACCCTGATTCTTGGTCGAGATAAGTAGAAGCCCGGAACCCTAAGGGAAGATGGCAGGAGCTTCCCAGTCTCCCAGGAGATCAGGCCCTACTCACGGCAGCTATAGCCTCCATAATACCTCACACCCCCCACCCCTGTAGAGTGTCATAGGTCATATCCCAAGTCCCTTCTCCACAGGTAAGAATGTAGGCTCAGGATAGAACAATCATACCCCAAGACCCTCCTTGGCAGGTGAGGTCACATAGTCACATAGGCTCAAGACAGAAGCATGACCACACCCCCAAATATGTAGATGAGGTATCCCTAAGCCCTCAGGCCAAACTAACAGGAAACACCAGTTGTCAGATGCTGAACCATCTCAAAACTGTATATATGAGGCCTGTCCGAAATTAAACAAGTGCAGGAATTCATCGTCTGAGTGCTTATGTCACAAGAGCTGTAACACCGCCGTTGGGGAAGAGATCTGCTCTCCTGAAGGTCTTCTGTGCTCTCTGCCACCTAAGCACCTCTCGCTGGCTCAGCCTGCCCAGAGAGCTGCGTTCTGTGCAGCAGCAGAGATAGAGGCAGGGTAGCACCATTAGCAGAAGAGGCAGAACTTTCCCTCTCCCTGACCTGAGCTCTATTTCTTCTGTCTGAACTTAGGCACCTAGCCCAACCCAGCAGCAGAGACGGTGGAAGCTATTCCCCATCCCTGACCAGAGATCTCCGTGTGGGCTCCCCCAGAACACAGTCCCACCATTATTGGAACTAAACTATTCTGGATAGGAACAAGATGTTCTGGCATGAGATTCCATAGGCAAATGTGAAAATTCATGGCAAAGGTGACAAAAATACTTACATATCAAAAGAAAACTAGAGAAAAGAAGGGGGTGGAAAATAGGAGATGGAGAGATCACAGTGTTACTATTTACAAAGATCTGACGATACATAGAAAACATAAGAATATAGTTGGATGGTAAGACATAGAACCAGTATGCAAAATATATCATGCATACTTTTGACAAAATCAGATGATATAATCAAAGAGATGAACCATTTGTAATAGATAAAATGGATAAAATGCCTGCTAGCAAACTTAATGATACACATTCAAGAACTAAATTAAGACCATCGCCGTACTTCAGAAGAAACAAATATGACTGAACAAGGAAAAAGATAAATAATAATTATACGTATAAGGGTTTCATACAATGGGAGCATCATTCCTCTCTACAGGAAGTTCAGTTCTATTCCACCAAAGAGTCAATCGTTTCATGATTTAAACACTCTGGTTCTAAAGGCCATAAGAAAAACTAATTGACCAAAGCCAGACAAAGCACAAGAGGCAGTGATACACACCTGAAACACCTGCACTGTGGAGATGGAAGGAAGAGAATCACCAGCGATACGCCTTTGACTCAACACAACAACAACCAACAATGGAATAAAGGAAACAAGACAGAAACAGAGAAACATTTCAAAAGAAAGGACGCTAAACTACTGAACAGTATTAAATGTATTTGCATTGGAAAGTACAACACCATGCTTCAAAATAAGGCAACCGTAATGTGGCCGGGGATTGATTTCAAATGAGTATGGCGACATAGAGTTCAAAAAGTGTCCATGGGTGGATATGAACGTTGGGTGTAGAACGTTGGGTCCAGATGACAGGTAGGTGAGTCAGGAAAGAGGTCTGGGGCATTGGTCACTCAGTACTTCACTACTTTAGAGAGTAACGAGAAGTTCTGGTGTGAGATTGCATAGACTGTACTGTTCTGTGATATGCATTTCCAGAAGCTAGAGGGGAGGAGGGGCAGAAAAATGACCAAAATCCTTTGTAGGTGTGAAATTATCAAAGACTAAATTTAAAAGCATTAAAGATTTCACCATAAGGGAATGATACATAGTTGAGAAGATAGGCATATTTACCTGGATTTATAGATTATACAATAAATATGTATATGGATATATATTACACAATACCTTTTATGATACTTCTTTAATGATTTTATGTATCAGCTAAAAAGAAATTATATAGGTTCAGATACATTCATCTGGAAGCCATAGAATTATTGGAATCTGACTCATTTTTGAGCTACATAGCAGAGTAGATTATAAATAGATCAGAGAGTTAAGTGCAAAATATAAAAAAGTATGATCATACTAGAGAAGAAAAACAACTTTCTAAATATGGAGTAAAATAATCTTCTAAAACATGATTCAAAAATCAGAAATTAAAAAAAAGTTGGTAAATGTTGCTATACATATTAAACATCTATTGGGGGACAGAAGGAATAAAGCTATAATCAAAGCCAAAAAGCAAAACACATGAAAGAACACTTCAACTAATTAGAGAAAAACAATCTCTCATAAGACAACAGGAATGGGTGAGAAAAAGGCAAACTTCCTGGCAAAAAATTAGATAAAAATATAAACAATGAGTTCATTGGGGAAAAAATTGCACATGAGTCTTAAACACATGAGAAAATGTTCACTATTACTCAGAAAAGGGCATGTGAATATTAAAAATTACATGAGGTCATCATTCTTCTTGGAATCGGAGAGACCCAAGACCACAGTGACATTTCCCTGACCTCTGCTGCTAAGAGTAACCTGTGGGAAAACCAGGAATCCCCTTTACTGTCCCTGTGGTGTTAACAAAACCACAATGAAAGGCAATCTGGCAATACTTGTCAAACTTGCACATATATCCCAGAAATTCCTTTCCTGGGAAGTTATCCAAGGGCTTCAAATGATGTTTGTACAAAGTTATACATTACAACATTTTTCCAGATGGTGAAGTGTTGAAAACAACTTAAATCTACTATAGGGGGCTAGTTCAGTCACCACCTAGTCTCCAGGACAAACAATCTCAGTAGCACAAACAGACACAAAAGCGTAACTTTCTGTCAGTTACCTGATAAGAAATTCTAAGACACTCAAAGTGAAGAATGCTCTCTGCAAACAATGCCTTGCATTAAAGGGAAAAAAAAGCAAGCATGGGCGTTTGACTATGTGCCTCATCTATAAATGAAGCCAGGAGACTTGAGAAAGGTGAAACAGGAAACAAGCATCATGGCAGCTACAGAGGAAGCCACCCACTAGCAACTTCCGCATGCCAATTGTCACTTCTCTCAGAGCTAACCACCGCTCCTCAGCTCAACCCATGTAAAGACCATGAAGACTGACACTATTCTATCTTATTCCTTCCTTCAAATAGTAATAATAATAGTAATAGTAATAATAATAATAATAATACATGTACTGAACAAATATTTGCTTAATAAATGAATAGGCAGATAGACATAATCGTGGGAAGCAAGATTTCACTGGGTAACCTAGGATAGTTCAATAGTAAATTATTTAAAAAGAGAAATGGCAGGAATAAATAAATGATATCTGAGCCTCAGATTTACCCCCTTCCCCATTCTCCCTCCCCCCCATTGTGTTATTGATAACATTTAATCCCATTTCCAGGACTGTTCTTTGATGAGGCCCGGACTAAGAATAGTCTGCTTGTCCTGAACTTCCAGAGTACCACACACATCTTTAGACCAAAAGGTCACAGAGATATTTTCTGGTCACTGTCACCTTTTTTAAGACCCCTTCATATTCTTAGGCCACCCCAGGCTCAGTGTCTCTTTCTTCAGCCTCTCTTGTGTAGGCTTCTAGCAATTTCCATTTCAATGGCCATCCCGGAGCCACAGGCTAGCTAGCACACAGAAACCTAGACCTGCAAAGGTGAAAGCAGAGACATCTGTGCCTGGCTGGTGAGAGCAATCTAGTGGAGGAAACACCAATTGGTGCTTAGTACGGTGAGAGGGAACCTCAGATTCACAGCCCCCCTTTACACACACAGGATTCTGTGTTTGTTTGGTAGGGCCAACTGTATTAAGGTACCAAATATCTGCTTACTTAGGTCAGAAATCTATTCTTTTCCAGCTCTGGAGGTGGAAAGTGTGTAATCAAGGGGTCTGCAGGGCTGCAATCCCTCTCAAAAGCGTTCAGAGAGCATTACCTTGCCTTCCGAAGCTTCTAACGTCTTGAGCTTCCCCTGTAATGACTGAATCACTTCTGTCCTGCTCTGTGCTTAAACAGGCTGTCAGTCAAAGGACATGTTAGGGGGTGTGTCTTATTCAAACGGACACTTTCCATCATTGTCGTCCAAGAATGATCACATCTGGAGATTTTTAACTTCATTACGTCTACAGAAACCTCTGTTCAACTGGTTTCACATTCACAGACTCTAACATGTGGATGTACATTTGGAGGGTAACTATTCAGCCCATTTCTTAAGGGCGGCCTCTTACCATCTATCAGTATCAATACACACACACACACACACACACACACACACAATAACATATATGTATATATGCTTTCTTTATAGATTTCAGCACCTTATTAAATGTCATGTCAAATTAAAATAGGAGATGTAAAATGATAGTGACGTAACATTTCATCAGTCCTAGCAACAAGACAGAACAAAAACAAAACAGAGCCTGGAACAAAAGGGAGAAGCTAGTGGAGGACGTGATGGAAAACCATCTCCGGTAACTAAGAGTCTGACACTGACAGCTAAGGCTGCCAGACACTCAGGTGTGATTACACATCCTGGGTATTGTAAATGTTCACTCTGTGTTTTCTAGGCAGGCGTGGGGTTGAATTAGGACACACTTCCGCGAGAGCTGTATGACCTTGAGCATGACCTTGAGCTTGTTACTTAACAGCTCCCTGCTTGAGTACCCTGTCCAAATGGGAGCCACGAATACACATTGGACAGCATTGGATGGCAACATTGTAAAGATTTTACAACAGGGAGAATGTATAAAGCTGTTGGGACAGTTCTGTAAATACCCAGAGATTAGCTTTTATAACAGGAGACACTCAGGTTTGCAACCTGCTGAGATACAAGGAGCCAGGCATCCTGCTCTCTTCTGTCTTTGTCTTCCTGGAGTTAAGTAAGCTCTGTAGGCAGTATCATTGCAGGATGCTAGCTTTGCTTCAAAGACTTACAAGCCACTTGACAGACAATTGGAGATTCACTATTTTAAGATTTAGGACATTGGGCAAAACTCTGAGGTATGTTAATTTCAGACTTTCAGAGCCCTTTGACTGGTTTATCTCCTGGGGGTCTCTGCCTCCTCCCCATGAGTAGAGATTAAAGCTCACTCAAGAGTCAAAGGAAGCTGTGTGGGAAGGTTTCTTTGTTTAACATCTGTCAGTCACTTAACACCACTCATACCCCACAGGGAGACTGGAGAGGCTGTGGGAGAGCTAAATTTAAGCTGTTAAGGGTCTAAACACACTTTAGAAGGGGCAGATAACAGCTTCCTGTCTAGAAGAGACTGCTAAATCTGGCATGTGCTAGTTCTTGGTTCTTCTGGTGAGAATTATTCTCTCCTACAACACACAGCCCAGGGAGGGGTTAAGATACTTCAAGTCCTCATCAACCACTTCTCCAAAAAGAATATTTATCTCTTCAAAAAAAAAAAAAAAAAAAAAAAAAAAAAAAAAAAAAAAAAAAACGAGGAACAGTTAGCGGTTTATTCTATTTTCTTTTACTTAAAATGGCTTCTCTGGTAAAAATCCTTTAGCTGAATGAGAATTTCCAAGGCAGCCTATTTCTAAAGTCAATAAGGGTCTTCTCGTGATAACTATATTTATGTGACTACAACAATTTCATCTTATATATCTATAGCAAAACATTTTCTTGTACACATGTCTTAAAAACACACAACAACAACAACAAAACCCATCTTGAATAGCAAGGAACACTTCTATTTGGGAAGAGGAGGTGACGGCCAAACTCTATTACACCATTGTCCAATATCGTCAGCAGATAAAATCCTCTTCCCATAGAGATCACCTCTAACCAAAGGTAGATGTCATATTTTGAGAAAGCAGGTTGAATAAAACAAACTAAACTGCTTTTGTTTCTTATAAATGGCTGTGAGCTAAGGACCTAAGAGACAAATTTAAAAGTGGAGTGAGATGTATGTTGTTCATGGTCTCTGGGGGTCTGAGCTCTTTCTGAAAGCAAGTGGGGCAGAACAGGAGAGCTTCCATTGTGGTAGACAGGAAGCAGAGGAAAAAGAATGTGGGGGAGAAGGGCAGAGGATAGCACAGCCAAAGGAAACCATCAAGACCCCCCCACATACCTACTTCCACCCACTTCAATCCATTGTCAACCTTTGACTACTTCCCCTAATGCCATTATATTATGAAACCATTAAAGGACTGATCCATTCTTCAAGCCAAAGCCCCAATGATCTTCTTGTCCCTAGAAAAGGCAATTACAAACACGCCCAGGGGTGAGCTTTATTAATCCACTAGACATTATATTCATTCAGTCAGCTGGACAGTCCCAACCATTGCACTTGAACTCATGGAAGTATGTCTCAGTCTTTGACTGGAAGGCCAAGTTACAGTGGTAAAGAATGTTAGCATTCCTTCTAGGCTCTGCTGAACAGTTACCTAACATCAGCTGGGTGGGCCTGGCTTGCTTTAAAAGAGACTTGTTGGCCTCTCTTTACTCTCTCTGACCTTTTTCTCTTTTTATTACCCCCCCTCTCTCTATATGTATATGTATATATATATATCCCTGTTTTCTTAGGTATTCCAAAGACATGCTCCAAAGTCAGCAGGAAACAACTAAAGATCACTACAGCTCTATTCCTGCTTCACCATCACCTATTTCTACTTTTCCCCTTTTAAAATAAAACCAAAAAATGGAATAATGTTAGCATTCCATTTAGGCTCTGCCCACAGTTACATGGCAACAGCTAGGTAGGCCTGGTTTGCTATAAAAGAGACTGTTTAGCCTTTCTTCACTCTCTCTGACCTTTTCTTCTCTCTGACACCCCTCTCTCCCTTTCTCCACTTCCCCACTCCCCCTCTTTCTCCATGTGTTCTCAGATGACCTTATCTCACCTCTTCTCTCCCCCCACTCTGTCTGTCTCTGTCTCTATGTCTGTCTCTCTGTCTCTGTCTCTCTATCTCTCTGTCTCTGCCTCTCTCTCTTCCTGTCCTTCTGTTTTCTTCTTTTTCTCTGACACTACTCCCTTTTTACTCTTCTTCCATGGCCCTAAATAAGCCCTATTCTATACTAGACTCATTGTACGGCATGAGTCCACTAAAGCACTCCCTCTCACTGCTTTACAAAACATATCTTTGGCTTTATAAAACACATCAAAGTCTCTTCTCTAAACACCATAAAAGTGAAGAAAGCAACTATGAGTCACCTACATTGTTATCTTAGGATCCCAAGGGTAAATATAGGAACAAAAATAAAACCAGAAATATCATAGAAAACAACCAAGGTTTTCTCCTGAGAGACAATTACATGGAAAGTGTTGAGAATATGTAGTCAAGAGGTCAAAGAGCTGATCTGAACCTCAGCTTCATAGGGTCCTGGTAGCACACAGATCAAACCCTTGCAATGGATATGGTTAGGAACTTGTTGGAAATATAGTCTTAGGTCTCAGACCTACTGATACAAAATCTGCATGTAACAAGTTCCCAGATGGTTTTAATAGACCTTCCCATTTGAGAAGCATTGATCTAGTTAGTGTACAGGGGGTGACTGTGGAGAGGATTTGGGACTTGCTTTTCTTGAACAGAATATAGGAATAGTGAAGAAGCTCTGCAGATGAACTTAATTTCTCCATTTTAAACTTAGGGACAAGCACCTAAAATAAACCTGACATGATCAGGTAAACAAACGTTAGAAGGGGGATTAGAACTTTCATGGGAAAACTCTTTAGTGACTGGATTGAATAAGTGATGGAGATACCTTTAGAGATGTATTGGTAGGATCTACCCAGAAGCCACTATCCAGCAGAAAGCAGGGCCCTTCATCCTTTAAATACAAAGACTGATTTTAGTCAGTAAACTAAATTCATGTGTGCTGCTTTCAACTGGTAAGGTATTAACAACAAACATATTTAGAGCAAGTTATCTCTTATATTTATCTAAATGTTAAGGAAATATAACCATAGTTAACTGTAATTTTAATTTTTCAAAACCTATTTTTATTGATGGTTCTTGAACCATCTTTAATATTGCTTTAGCCCACCAATGACCAGGTGTAGTGAAAAAGAAAGGATATAGGGCATGCAGGCCTGTTTAGAAATGTGTCCCTGGAGCAACTCTTATCTGTATTGTCTGGAAATCAGCAGTTCAGTTCAAGGGTCACAGTGGAGCTCAAGCCATTTGCAAACACTTCATGGGTATACCAGTAGTCCAGTTCAACTGGAGTGTCAGGGTAGCAAACACAAATCCATAGTTGTGATGCTATTTAGCAGAAACAGCCAGGCCTCAGCCTCAGCATGAGTCAGTAGGAGGGACCAGGACCAATAGTGATGCCAGGTAAAGTTCTTGTCTGTGCCTCTCTTATCGATCAGTGAAGACTTGAGACCAACAACCATCGCACAGCTAGCTCTGTAAGCAAGCCTGGCTCAGCCCCTGTCAGTGTTTGTTGAGTCTGGTTTTATACTCCCTCCAAACATCACCCTCCACCAGTCTTGATTCCCCATATGTCTTGTCTCGGCCTCTGAGTCTATGTCAGCTGACGTCACTCTGTTAATCAGCCCAAGTCCAAGGAAGTGGCAAGAAGCTGTCCCATATCATTAGAAGTTTTTCGGTGTGTTTTTCTCTATGTAGTTCTGGCCAATGGAGCTCAACTACACAATGGAAGGTGGATCAATACATACATGTTGTTAGCAAAGTATCTTTTATCGTGTCCTTTCATGGCTTTCCTGTAGCATAACATTCTTTCACTTGTGTCTGTTTCAGTGAAATGTTCCTTTATGTGTTTGTCTTAACAAAACTCCAAAACAAAACAAAAAGAATCCTTAAGTTTCCACTTCAGTTCACAATGGTAATATTATGCATATTAATGATTAATATTTATAAAGTATGTAAAATTATGCTTGGCACGTGGTACTTGATCAGTTAGTTGTACTGCTGGAATATTTATCAAATAGAATGAATCACATGGTTTATGATTCTCAGTCACTTAAACACTGCTGTTTAATGGATCTGTAGCCGTGTCAACAACATAAATGAACATCAAGGACACACATGTTATATTTACATAGCTGAACTTCCAGGTCATAAATACTAAGTGTGCCTAAGGAATTTTATTCAGTGATAATATTGTCAAAATTATTGCCATCTCCCTTAAGTTCATTTACAGAAAAAAACTTATCCATTCAAGGTAAGAAAAAGAATTCCACTTAATAGGTTGAACATGATAGTGTGATTTGTACACACCACAGAGGAAAATCCACAGTTATGGACCCAGTCTCATTTTTGAACCTGGATTATTACTCTGTTCTGGGACAGAAGGCTAAAGCCAGAAGGCTAACTCAACTGTCTCTATAAATGGTATAAGTTTTGGAAGCTATGTCTTTCTGCTTCCTATTTATTCAGGTAATATTTAATTTCTTCTCAGATCTCTGACAGGGTTGAAGGCTAGTTATAATTTCACAATTGAATACATTGTTTTAGCATTAAAGGCTCTCAGATTTAATACTAGTTGAAATCAAACATGATTGTGGTACAGAATTGTAAGCTATTCAAGTTAGGATAGATTATAGATTATTGAGTATAATGTATTAGATGTTATAAGTATATAGCATACCTTACAATTTACATAATTGTTATAAATGTGTTCAGTGTAGAGCTGAGAGAAAAGAGCCTATTTAATTAGACAAAGGGGGAGAAATGTAACTGCTTGTATTGTAAAGTTATTTTGGGTTCCCCAAAACTGTTTGCATGAAGGGGTTTGTATGTAGCTTCTGGGAGCCTGCCCCCAGTTAATTCTGATAGGTAAATAAAGATGCCTCCAGTGAGGAGCTGGGGATAAGAGATGTGGAGGTAGGTTTCTTGGGCTTGGGACCACAAAGAAGAGGAAGGAGGGAGGTTGTCACCATGCCTTAGGAGTGTGTGCAGGAGTGGATAGAAGATGATGGGCATGGAAGGGTAAGAGCCTACAGGAAGAAGAACCATGTAAAGGGACCAAGAGAATGTGGCCCAGACAGCTGCTCCTTTGGGTCAATAGCAGCCAAATGGAACATAGAAATTAATAAAGAGTAACTCAGGGTTATCAATGGGAGGTAGATTCTCAAAGCATTGAGAGTAGGCAGTTGTCCAGCTATTGTGCTGCTTATGACATATTAAATATAAAGGCTGTGTGTGCGTGTGTGTGTGTGTGTGTGTGTGTGTGTGTGTGTGTGTGTGTGTGTGTTTCATTCAGGAATATAAATGGACAAAGGAGAAAAGTAACCCCACACTGGGATTTATTGACTATTTCTTGTACATTACTCCACCATTAGGCCTTTGCTGTGAGGCAAGACAGGCTCTTCAGAGAGTAGATGGGATAAAACAGACATTTCTCAACACTATTTCGATTCAGGCTTCTTTTCCTATCCCTGCTTCTCGTGACCTGCCAATCATTGAATCATTTGTTTTTTTGTTTGTTTGTTTGTTTGTTTTTTGGGATTTTTTGTTTCTTTGTTTGTTTTGTTTTGTTTCCTTGACAGAAACTTTGGGAACTGATAAAATAGTGCTGATTCTAAGTTCCCTGCCAAGCACAAACCAGTCAGAAACACCATCAGGTTTTGGGTCTTTAGAAGACAGTTTGGCTGCGGTTGCGTCAATACAATTAGAACATGAGATGAGTTCTATTCCTGCCTCTGACAGTTAGTTTTCATGTTTTCATGAACTGTCACATGCCACACAGTGTCAAGTACTTTTTGAAGCATCTACTCGGCTGTCAGCGCCAACATTACCTTCATACTGGAATGCCTTTCATTTTACATTTAGAATTCTATTTAGATATATTTAGCTATAATATCTTTTCAGGATAGTGGCACTTACAAGTCCTCTGCTACTATGTTTCTTTTTTCACAATGTACTGTGCTTTTACAAAATATTTATTTCACTTTTTAATTTATGCATCTGTCTTTCTGATTATAGGTCATGTATGAGTTCAAGACCCACAGGGGCCAGAAGAAGGCATCAGATTTCTTAGAGCTGGATCTACAGGTGCTTGTGAGCCACTTAACTTGGGTGCTAGAAACCAAATTCAGGGCCTCTAGAGGAGCAACAAAAGAACTTCACCGCTGAGTTATGTCTGAAGCCCAATCAAGTAGACTCTTTGTCTTACTCTACCAAAGACATGCACATTTGATTCCTGGCAACTAAGTCATATTGAGTCATTCCATAAGGAAACTTTTACAAAGCATTTTTTGCTTGCCACCAAATGCCCACAACCCTTCATTTCCTAAGTGTTCCTACAGCACTTAGGAAAGCAATGAGGAACTGGATTTATTTTTCTCAGTTTATGTTACTTTACATGTATTTCTTTATCAACTAAAAGTCTTAGTTTTGTTACTAATGCAAATGTGCTGTGCTCACATTGTTTCTCAGATGGAGTGCCCAATTGTGAAAGCTATTAAAAATTGAATCGTATATTTGAGCCAATGTGATAGGCTGTATATTTTTTGTTAATCTGTTTAACATATCTCAAGTAATCAAGTAATATATAGAAATCTGCATATAGATATTAACGGCATTTATACTGTTATTCTGAATTTCTGATATATTCTGTTTATGCAGGACCAATATTGTTAAACTACTATTATTGTAGCAGGGAATAACACACACACACACACACACACACACACACACACACACCACATACACACATATTTGTTTTTAAATTAAAATATAATTACATCATTTTCCTTTTTTATCCCCTACAAGTTCTCCAACACTTATGTAATCCTTGCACTTTTTCAAAATTATGGCCTCTGGCCTCTTTTCTTTAATTGTAATACATTTATATACGTAAATATAATCTGGCCAATCTATATTTTATAACTTCTCTATATATATAACTTTCTTAGTTGGGGTTTTCATTGATGTGAAGAGACACTGTGACCAAGGCAACTCCCATAAAGAACATTTAGTTGGGGCTGGCTTACAGGTTAAGGATTCCAGTCCATTTTCATTGGTATCTAGGCAGACATGGCTCTGGAGCAGGAGTTGAGAGTTCTGCACGTTGATCTGATTGTAGCCTGGAGAGACAGACCATCTCCCAGGAAGCTAGGAGTAGGGACTCAAAGCCTACCCCAACAATGACAACCTTTCTCCAACAAGGCCACACCCACTCCCTGGCACTCATAGACTTGTTCAAACACATGAATCCATGAGGGCCATACTTATATATAGCATGATGCAAAATATATTTAATCCAACTTCAAAAGTCACCATTGTCTATATCAGTCTCAGCAATGTTAAAACTCCAATGTTCAAAGTCTCTTCTGAGATTCCTTCAATCACTTAATGTAATCCCGTAGAAAGTTGAAGTTAAAAATCAGATCACATACGCCAAAGATCACAGGATATGCATTACCATTCCAAAATGTCACAGTGAAGAAATTCTGGACCAAGCAAGACCCAAAACCAGCTGGCCAAACTCTAAATTCTGTATCTCTATGTCTGATGTGAAAGTGCTCTTCAGATCTCCAACTCTTTCTTCTTGTTTGACTGCAGCAAACATCTTTCTCCTGGGCTGGTTCCACTCCATTAGCATCTTTCCTTAGCAGCTATCCCATGGCTCTGAAAATACCCTGCAAATGCCATGTGGCTCTACAATGCCAGTGATAGCGAGGGTTGGTGCTTTAATATGTATCACAACAGCTGACTATAGTTCTTTACCTAGGGTTGGGGCTAGTGAGAGTCCCCCTTCCATGTTAAAACATCTACTGCTATTGTCTTTGTTCAGGTCTTGTTTAGGCAGCCATACTGGTGGGACTTCATGGATCTAGCTTGCCTGACATTTCTGGGAGATGCAGTCTCATAGCAAACATACTCTTTTTTTTTTTTTTTTTCTGGATCTTATAAGCACTCCTCTTCTCTGATATAATCTGAGCCTTGAATGCAGGAGTGGGCAAAAGATCAGGATTCCTAGCCACATTCACAATGCTTACCCTTACACCAACTGATAAGTATAGCTCTCATCCCTTAACAAAGAAACTTCTCTTTGCAATGTACATGCTTCAGAAAACTATAACAATTAAAAAAAAAGTGAACGTATGGTGCCTAGCATGAACTGATGTATCCACAACACATCCCTAGAGTGCATGCTTGATGGGTAGTGAAATAAATGTAATATTTATTACATTTATATAATAAATGATAGCCAGGATATTATTAGGGGTAAACATAACTAAATAATACCAATGTTTGTGCGCTAAAGAGTTTCGTGTCAACTTGACACAAGCCAAAGTCATCCAAGAGGAGGGCATCTCAATTAGGAACATAACTTCATAAGACTGGGCTGTAGGCAAGCCTGTAGAGAATTTGCTTGGCATGTGGTGGATTTGGGAGGGCAAAATATACATGTAGCTTTTATTTGTTTGTTTTAATTGTAGTCTCTGCAGCTTTCTGCTGAATAACTCACCTTCTATCTTCTTCTCAACACTGGCTATGTAATTCAACTCAACTGTTCCAGCTCTACTCTTCTCCAAGCTGACTGACTCAATCTGGCTCCTCTCAGCTTCTCATTGAATTGATCAGCTTGGCCTCAAAGTAACTATGGCAATTTGTTTTAATCTTCTGGGTTTTTCTTCTCTGCCTTCAACTGCCTCTCCTGATCTGCACTGAACTATACAAACAAACTCAGCTCCATTTCATGGCTTCCCCAACTGACTCCCAACTGATCGACTTTCTCCCTGCGCTGCTCTTAAATAGCCTTTCTCTCCTGGGCATATTCTATCTATGGCCCATTTCCTCAAAGCTTCTCTGATTCTGCACATTGCCTGCCCCTCAATTAAACATTACTTTCAAACATGGCTGCTTTATTCTATAAAGTAGCCTTAGTTTAATTGCTTGGGGTTAAAGGTGAATATTAAGGGCATGTCTGTAGCCCAGCCAGATCATAGACCTGGAAGGTCTTTGGATGTGAGCTTTTTGCCAGAGCAGCCATGTTGGTGGATAAAAACTGTGAGTGGAGCCATCCCTGGGCTGGTGATACTGGATTCTATAAGAAAGCAGCTGTTCAAGTCAGGGGGAGCAAGCTAGTAATCACCATTTCTGCATGTCATCTGCATCAGCTCTTGCCTATAGGTTCCTGTCCTGACTGAGTCCCGCCCTCACAATTTTTGATGCTTCATTGTCCCATGGAGTGAAATAAACCTTGTGCTCCCTTCATGGCTTTTGGTCATCGTATTTCAGCTCAGCAATAGTAATGCTAACGAAGACCACGTGCGATATTCATAATATCGCTTTAAATAATAAGTAGACATCTTTCAAATCTGAATCCAGATTAAGTCATCTGTATGCATTTTGCATTGATGATGTTAGTAAAGTTAAAGGACAATAGTATTTAAGAATTTTTAAGAAATTACCAATGCTAGAAAATAATGTTCTTTTAACTGAGAGCTTTTCCTCCTAAAGCTTCCATAATTACCCTTCAAATTGATCTTTTGACTGAAAGTAGAAAATAATGTATGAGAAAAACTGAGACCCAAGGAAATAACTAAATTAGACAATCTAAAAAACAAAACAAAACAAAACAAAAAACAATGCAATGGTACCAAGACAGATATTTGTTTTTTGTTTTAACTTCTAATAACAATTGTGGGAGTTTCACAGGATATAAGCAGGATTAGGTGATGCCAGTGTCTATATTTGATTAAACCACACTTAAACCCAATACCTTAGCCTGCTCAGGGACGTCAGAATGTCCCAGATCCAGAAACTAAACGTTAGCATTTACTGCATGGCTACACCTTCAGGACCCAGCTTGGACTCTGCACAAGGTGCCCCATGGTTCAGTGTTGAATGTCATTGACAATAGAGCTGTTGAGCAAGTAACCTTAAGGAGGGAGAGGCTTCAGTGACTCCTGCGACCTGTGGAGGTATAACAAAGGATTAGGATGTGTTTTCTTTGAAAATTTTCTGTGAAGCTTTTCACTGTTTCCATTCTAGTCCCCTCAAGCATCAGTTAATCTACCTCGGCTCTGTAAATTTCCAGCCTGGAAAGCTATTTGATTTGGAAATCTGAATACCTCATCTGATCTGCTAAAAAAAAAAACCTCTTGCTGAGACAGGAAAGAGAGCTAGGCAGGAAGCAGAGTACTGAGGTATGTTTTAAATTAGAAATAGGAGGCCATCAGAAATATTATCAGAAGAGCTTCTCCAAGAATGCCAGCACTTACTCCCTGAACCACAGATGTTACTGGATATCTATCATACACTGGCTTAAGAAACATGGGGAAAATAAGCATTTATGACTGGCATATAAATAGTCTATAAGCTGAATTAGATACATCTTCTGACTTGTTTTCCTTTCAGAGGTAAGACTAGTGACCACTATTTGAAAAAATCAATAAATGATTCCTTTTTTCTGTCTCCTTTTTATGATGACAGCAGGGTAGAAGGCACTTTTTAGCTGGCAACAGTCTCTTTTCATGCCCATAGTATCCAGACACTCCAATGTCATGGATCATTGTTAGGAAAGGAGATTGAGGACTGTCTTAGTTACTGTCCTATTGCTGGTACAAGATGCCATGACCAATGCAACTCTGATGAAAGAAAGTATTTAATTGGAGGCTTCTTGGTGGCATATGGATAAGTACTGGAACAGAGAGGTACATCCTGGTTCTTGGGCAGAGAGACAAAGAGTGAGACACAATTGGCCTGCTGTGGACTTTGGAAACCTGAAAGCCCACCCCAAGGAACATACTTCTTCACCAAGGCGACACTGAACCCAACAAGTCCACACCTCCTAATCCTTCTAAATTTTCTCAAAGAGTGTCACTCCCTGGTGACCAAACATTTAAATACATGAGCATATGGAGGCCAAAGACTACCATGGAGATGACAGTGTCCATACCATAGATAGCACAGGTAGTTCAAAAATGCCACCATGGGACAGGTTAGTCTGAACCTATGACATCCTCCATGGTATCACTAGAGCATTTATTTAAGAACTAATTAAATCATATCCCAAATACCAATTTTATACCAAAGCTCTCTAGGTAGAACATTAATCTCTTCAGATCCCCCTGTTGTATTGGCAAGTTTTTATTTTCTTTGATACAGCAGCTGATCCCAAAAATTACACCATGAGTTTTGAGGACGGGATTAGACAATGTGACCTCATTTTGCCGTGCTTGTTTTACTCCCCCACTGGACTCGACTTTGAAGAATAATTGCTACATTTTTTACTCTTAAAAATATAACCAAGCAGCCTGACCTCTGTATTCATCAAAGTCTCCAGGGGCAGGTTGGTCTATCATCTATCTCCTTTCACATTGCCTAGCAACAGGCAGACCATTAGTGTTCAACTTAGCAGCTACATGTGTTTTCCTCAGCTGGCCGCTCTGTTGCAACTGGGAAAGGCAGCCCTCAACTGACCTCTACATTTAAACAAAAGTGACCTCGAGGGCTTAGCTGGTATTCATAGGTAGCCTCCACCAAGCACTTTCTGTACATCCAATATGTCCGAAACGTGTCAACAACTTGATTAGACAGGTCAGTAGAGCCGGGTGTAAACTCACTCATAATTCTGAATGCCTCTGGGAATCTTGGATTATACATAAGATGACCATGAAATGTGGAAAGCAAACAGCAGTGCAGTGCACTGGATGTTATGGAAAAATTGAAGATGTGAGCGATGGTCAATATGAGACAAGTGCTATTAATCAAATTATCATCTTTAAATACATTGAATGGAAGAACCTTTTACTCAAAGCAGTCAGGTACAGACTTAACAATAAGTGAAACTTGTAGAAATAAAACAAACAAAATGCCTTTTAAAATTATAAATCATTCATTTCTTGCACTCTAGTCCCTTAGTGTCTAAAGAACAAAAGTATTTTTATATTGTTTTGGAAGTTTTATTTCTCTTCCCCGAAGCAACTATTTTTTTCCCTTTAATTCTCAAACATTACACCAGAAAATACATACACCAATCCAATGTGTACCATTATTTTTCAACTTTACCTAACATCCGCCAAAGACTGCTGCTTCCTCATATCTGCCTTTCAAATGTATGTGTGCATATGATATATATGTATATGTGTATATATGTGCATGTGTGTATGTATATTATGTGTATATGTGAATATACCTATGCATACACACATACCCAGTCAATTTAATAAACACATAAAGAGAATGTATGTGTGTGTATTTGTGTGTGTATGTTTTTTCAAATTCAACCAAGAAATGACAGTGACATCTGACCCATAAAGATAAGTAAAAATAACAGGTAAAGCAAGTGTTGGCTAGGGTGTGTCAAAAATCAGGAACTCGGTAAATTGCTAGTAGTATTATAAGTTTATATTTCTTGTTTATCACTAAAAATATTATATGTTGTGATGTCTTATGATATTAATGATCCTCCCTCAAGTGTTTATACATGATCAATGATACTCTGTATCCACATTAAAAATTTATACATGAATGCCCATAGCAGCAATCTTGGTAGTAGTAAAAAAGGAGAAGAGAAAAGGATCAGGCTTAGAGAAATGAGAAATGGGGTTATCCTTTGATTCAAAACAGGACAGAATATCACTCACAGCAGAAAGAAAACTTGAAAAGACCATGCTTAGGTAAAAAGCCAACCACCAAATGTCCCACATAGTAGAGGAATTTTAATCCAGCAATATGGCTGCTCTGGCAAAGGATCAAATCCAAAGATATGATCTGTCTGTAATTCAGATATGACCTAGATCACAGTATAATCTGGTTAGACATGCCCTTAGTATACACCTTATTCCATAACAATGAAGGTAAGGTTAGTGTGTAGAAGCAAGCATCCATGTTTGAAAGTGATGTCTAATTGAGGGGCAGACTAAGTGATGAGTCAGAGAAAGATTTGACAGAATGAGTCAAATATAGGATATGCTCAACTGACTTTGAGAACAGCAGAGGAAGAAAGGTTACCAAAGAGTAGCAAGGATGCTGTGATGAATGGTATTTGTATAAGGCAGTTTTACCAGGACAGTTTTACAGATACAGGTTACAGAGTGAACAAGTTAGGTATGGGTGAAGACAGAACTAGCCAGAGAATGAAAAGGAGGCACAATATCAAAACATATTGCTAAAGATAGTGTGAGGACAGGCAGAAAAATTCAGCCAGAAGCCAAAAGAAAGCTGAATTGAAGCAGTCAGCTTGGAAGATTAGATTGTATGGAGGTTAGACACCACTTAGTCTAGGCATAGGGATAGTTAGAAATACTCTGGCTCAACTGAAGCTATGCATTCAAACAGCTTGGGTACCACTCTCATTCCATCCCTTTATCTGAGGAAATAATAGCAACATTTACATTTATGCACAGTGATTCTGTATGTATAATTCATCCAGAATTGACAAATCCATAGGGAAATAAGTAGGTTAAAAGTTTTGAGGACTGTGGGGGAATGGAGGTGAAGGTATAACTTCTAGTACATTTGGGTTTGGTTTGGGTTTAGGTGATGCACTGATCTATAGGTTTAGTAATATCATAAGAAGTCATTTCATTTAACATCTGAGTTCATTTAACACCTGAACCTAGAAAGGTCATGAATGGATCATTTTGGGTCTTACAGTCATTCCAACCCATCTACCGTGATGGTCCCTGGGCCTTGGGTGCAGGGGGAGTGATACAGATCTCTCATTCATCTTGAGTGCAGCACTTTGCAATTTTTTATAAATGTGTGCTTTCAAATTCCCCTAAGATAGTACTCTCTCGGGAATCCTTTACAAGTGAGCTTTTGTTTCTTAACTCTCCAAAATTTCTGTGTGTGTGTACGCGTGCACACATGAGAAAGAATAGCTGCTTTGAGCAGCTCTTTGACATGATTCTGTCTCCAGATTGGAGCCCCAAGAGCTCCTGGAGGAAAGGACTCTCACAGCCTTAGAGACTTGACAGATAAAGAGCAGAGTTGGATGATTTGCCTGTTGAATCAATAAAGGGGAAGATGCTAACCTGGTGAGTGTCAGAAAGATTATTACCTCTGAGCTATTGCATTTATCTGTGTTGTGTTGAGTAAATTAGCCTTGCTTGGTAGCAAAGGACACGGGTTCTGCAGCCAGGAAATTCCGTTTTAAATTCATTCTTAGCCACTTACTGCTTGTGTGGCTTCAGATGACTCCATGAATGTGCCCAGTTAGTACAATAGGAATATCAAGGATGCTGAAAGGCCTAAGGTGGGGTCATATTAGCAATACTCAATGGTCGATTGACAGACTTGTCAGACTTTGATCCCACTTGCATCTGTCTGGGACACTTGTGCAGTGTCCACCTGTCTGTCCCCTTATGCAGTTCTTCAACAGCATCAGAAATATATCCTGAAAATTTTGGCATGGTATTTCTGACCACAACCCTGCAAACTGGGGTTGTTACACAATCTAAACTGTGAGGTCACCATTTTTTTTCTCTTGATTACAGGTTTTGGAGTGAGTGAAGCTTGTGGGGCTAGGATCAACTTGCTTTATAACCCACATCTTTGAAACACTGATTTAACCCTGGGTATCTCTAGTCTTTTCATTTTGTCCTAACTTGCCAAAAGGATAGAAAGAATCAGGTTTGATGTCACTGTTCAGTTATTCAGAGGCATCAAAGAGTCTTGGGATTTTCTCTGTAAAATTGGAGGTTTTCTTCCCATTTCCAAGATCCCAGAAATAATGACCCTGAGAATAAAGTATGTTTAGCTGGGCCATATTGCTAGGCATGTTCTCCAACTGGTTTATAATGTAATATTTCCATTATTCAATTTTAAGTCTGTCACATGGCTGTTTACCTGGTTGTTAGTTACATACAACCATCTTTCTCTACGTCTTGGGCTCAATCCTCTTATACCTGGCTCTATCCTATAATCCTTTCTGCCTATAGGATGTTCCATCTTCTATTTCTGGCCTCAGCTACAGGCCAATCAGCTTTAATTGACAGGTGTTGTAACCATACACTACATAAGAGATTTTTTTCTACATATTTCTATCTCAGAATGTTCTGAAAATAAGCAAACAGGCTCCTTTATATTCACTAGAAAGTCCAATTTTATCATCACAAAGAAAGAAAGTATAGAATTACCACCTCTGCCCTCCTTACCTCCCCTGCACACAGCATAATTTCAATTTTGCAAGTAAAGGTTTCACTTACCTGTGTTCAGCTGCAGGCCTTACAAAATCAGTTCCGAGCTTGCTGAATTCACCATCTACCCTGCAGACACTGCTCTGCTTTCATTCATCATATAAAATCCTTTTATCAAAGCCTTTTAAAGGATTCCAGAGACTTCAAACGCTGCCTAACAGTTTATGCAATGCCTACTTATGAAGAACATTTCAGATGCAGACAGAGATGATAAGATAATTGGTGTGGCCCCCAGATGTCCATTATCCAGGTTCTGCAATCTTCTTTTTTCTTTTTATTGGATTTCTCTGTATTTACATTTCAAATGTTATCCCCTTCCCTCCAATCTTACCACCCTCCCCTTCCCATTGCCTCCACGAAGGTGCTCCCTCTCCAAACTACCCTCTCCCACCTCAGCACCTTGGCATTCCCCTACACTGGGAAAATGAGCTTTCACTGGACCAAAGTCCTCTCCTCCCATTGATGCCAGAGAATTATATCCTCTGCTGCATATGCACCTAGGGCCATGGGTCTCTCCATGCGAACTCATTGGTTGGTGTTTTAGTCCCTGGGATCTGTGGTGGGTTTAGTTAGCTAATAATTTTGTTCTTCCCATGGGGTTTCAGATCTTTTCAGCACCTTCAGTCCTTTCTCTAGCTCCTTCATTGGGACATGTATTGTCACTTGGTGTTAACCACAGCGACAATGTGGCCTGAGGTGGCACATTGTTACTCTAGCAGTATCAATGTGGTTCAATGAAATAGTCATCAAAGGGAGAAAGGAGTTCACTCAGTGGCCATCAGCCTTTCTTTAGAGGCATGGTGATCTCTTCACTTCAGTTCATGCATCCTCCAGATTTTCTGGATCTTATTTTTAGATTATTTTTCATTTCTTGCAATGGCCTCAGCTTAGACTCCACAGTCTGGAAAATATTGGCTCACCTAACAGTGAGAGTGAGTCACCATCTTCTCCTGTGCGGTTTGTGCTCTGTGTCCTCTCTGACACGCTGCCATTGCTTCTTAGTTTGCAGGTATCCTTGACTATTAATGACTTGAAGGGTAGGAGGCCACACCCACCCTCTGAATATTGATCACCCTGTATTCCCAGTGCTCCTATAGTACTAGACACAACACTTAGCACGCACACACTGAAGAAGTAATTTCAGTTTTTGGTATCCTATGGTTAACAGGTTTGAGCCAAAATACCAATAAGGGCATCGAAGCGGTAAATAGTTAAAGTTTGCTCTTCACTTCCGGAAAATGTGTGCACAACTCTGCATCTGCATAAGAGCTCTGGATTCGTGAATAAAAGACATGCACACATTAGCTTATTTTTAGCACACCTTAGCTAGCTAAACAACAGGGCACTTCCAAACCTCCCTGTTGCTAGCACACACTCTGTTGGGAATTTCCAAACACCCAGTCCCCTCTGATATTCCTGAGTTAATTCCTTCTCAAATCTATACATTATTTTTGCTATGCTAGACCCAAATGAGGGAGTGGCCCCTGGGGCCACTTGTCCCCAATTCTTACATAGCCTTTCTGTTTGTATCTGCTTCCTTCCTTCTGCCCTGCTGATTCTTCTTCTCTCTGTCCTATGTTAGCTCCCTGGGAATCTTCAAAGTCCCACCTCTGTGCATCTGCCTAGCCATTGGCTGTTGGCTCTTTATTAACAGTTTAAAAAAATAACAATTGTTGTGAGGGACCTGTATAGGATGTGAGGATTCTCATGGAAGCACACATCACATCCCCAACAGGGTATCAATAAGTAGTTACGGCTAGAACCTCAAATGGATTACATAAGGATGGATTATTGCAGAGAGGGAAGTAGGGGTAAGGAAAGGGATTGTTCATGTACCATACTGTAGTCTGGGGACACCATGTGCTCTGTTCTAATGACAGTCTCTCACACAGAAGCTCCTACCATTGAAGAAAGATGTCAGGTTTCTCTGGATCTAGATGGGGTGTCCTTATGATATCTTAGAATCCAGGTTCTAGAGGCTCTTCACTGGAATGAACATTGCACTTGTGTGAAGATGTCATTCTAAGGATTAGTACTTTAGTCTCCGATTTAAATTACAGCTCTACTGCTTGAACCACTTTTAATAAACTATGTTGCAGCCTTCCCCTTGGGAGAATCCACAGTCAATGTCATTCTCTTGCTAAAGGATTCTCAGTTAACAACATTAAAGGGTTTTTTTTTTTTTTTTTTTTTTTTTTTTTTTTTTGTTTTGCTTTTTTTTTTTTTTTAATGAAAATAGTTTCCTATCACACCCATCTCTGTGAGCTTCATTTAGAAAAACTCATATGGACTTCACATGATTTCAATGTACAACCCTTGGAATACGCTTGAAAGCAAATCCCTGTATTATTTCAAGAAACTCAACCAATTTTGTTGGTAGTTTGAAAGAAACGCCTCACCTGGTCTTCAATGGATGTGAATCGTAGGTAACTTGCTGCGGTTAACTTATGCTACTGTAATCATGATGAGTAGTTCTGTCTGTCTCTAGCCTGGATTCATCATTTTCAAATTGCTGACCGTTGAAGTCATATGCTGACTTATTCACAGAACACAGACAACCACCTCAGTCGCTTATGTTTAGCTCCCAAATCACTCCCTATTTTTAGATCATTACTATATTTGAGAAAAATAGATAACCTTTGGTTTCTTACATATACCACAGCCTGAATTTAGGAGTATGGCAAAGCCTTATACGTGAAATAAAACAAATGTGGCTTTTTTTTTTTTTGAGATATCTAAGTTGATAAGAGAACCTAACCACTACTTTTACTTTAAGTTCATTTATCTGTGCTGAGACCCCCATGCCCTGCTTGGTCAGAGGCTTTATGGTGGCGCCCCATCTTTGCCTGTGGGGTTGTGCTGTGTACGTTGCTGGTGCCCAGTGTCATAAGACATTATATATGCTCTTACACGTCAAGTCAAGGCATTTAGGTCATTTAAACTTGCCAGGAAAAATATTTGATTCATCCAGAGGGATTTGGTGTTAAGAGTGGAGAAAACAGAGAATTTACCTAAAACTATCTGGGTACCTAAGTCATCTGGAAATGGGTATCAGTGTCTCCAGCTTTCTTTGTTCCAGGGACTAGATTAAAAAGGAGTAGGATTGGTAAGTTCTACCACTGTATACTTCTCAGCTGAAAGCACTGTGCCTTTAAATCTAAAAGTTTTCCACAGTAGACATTTTTTGAGAGCCAGAACCTGTAAGCCTCCAAAGAAAGCCACAGCAGTGCCGACTTCAACAAGAAGAAGGCATTCTGAGAGCTGTTTTTTTTGGTGGTGGTGGGTTTTTAAAAAAATTTATTTATTTATTTATTTGTTTGTTTGTTTGTTTACTTCATGTGCATGAGTACACTGTAGCTGTCTTCAGACACTCCAGAAGAGGGCATCAGATCCCATTACAGATGGTTGTGAGTCACCATGTGGTTGCTGAGAACTGAACTCCGGACCTCTGGAAGAGCAGTCAGTGCTCTTAACTGCTGAGCCATCTCTCCAGCCCCACTTCCCCACTTTTTAAAACTGATTTTAGGTCTGAAGTCTGCTAAAGGCAATGTCTAGAAGACTTTTTAGTTACTATTTTTCAAAGATTGCTTCTTTAATGACAGGGAGAGGCCATCGATATTGCATAGAGTTGTATGATGCTCAGGATAGCCTCACACCCCAACAAATGAGTATGTGGCTCAAACTAGCAATCACACTGAGGCCAAGAATGTGTGGGTTTCTTTTCTTTTTATTCTTTTGTTTTTTCCTTCTCTTTATTTTTTCTCCTCTTTGTTTCTTTTCTTTCTCTTTCCTTCTTTCCTCCCTTCCTCCTTCCTTCCTTCCTTCCTTCCTTCCTTTCTTTCTTTCTTTCTTCCCTCTTTCCTTCCTTCCTTTCATTCATTCATTCCTTCCTTCTTTCCTTCTTAATTTCTTTTATAGATAGCATCTCACTATGTAGCCCTGAGATCTGCTTGGCTCCCCAGTGCTGGGAATAAAGGCACATGCTAGCACACCCAGCTTGAGAACTTATTTCAAATAGATTCATATGTCCTCTGATGACTTCATACTTATTAATTAATATTTTTAGTTCATTATTTTCTGTGTTTACATTTCCAGTGTTCTCCCCTTTCTACCATCCCATCCCTCCCTCCCATTGCCTCCATGAAGATCCTCCCTCTCCCACCTTGGGAAAAAAAGACTTCCCTGGATCAAAGTCTTCTCCTCTCATTGATGTCAGAGAATGCTATCCTCTGCTGCATATGCACCTGGGGCCATGGGTCTCTCCCTGCAAACTCATTGGTTGGTGTTTTAGTCTCTGGGAACTGCCGTGGGTTTGGTTAGTTGATCATTTTGTTCTTCCCATGGGGTTGCAGACCCTTTCAGCTCCTTCAGTCCTTTCTCTAGCTCCTTCATTGGGGTCCCTGTGTTCAGTCTGATGGTTAGCTGGAAGCATCCTCCTCTGTATCAGTATGGCTCTGGGAGAACTTTGAGGAGGCATCCATATCATGTTCCTACCAGGAAGCACTTCTTGGCATCAGCAGTAGTGCCTGGGTTTGGTGTCTGCATATGGGGTGGATCCCCAGGTGAGGCAGTGTCTGGATGATCTTTTCTCTGATCCCTGCTCCTCTATTTGTCCCTTTATTTCCTCCCGTGAGTGTTTAGTTCTCCCTTCTAAGAAGTACTGAGGCATTCTCACAATGGCTTTCCTTCTCCTTGAGCTTCATAAGTTCTGTGAATTGTTTCTTGGGCATTCCAAGCTTGTGGGGCTAGTATCTGCTTATCAGTGAGTGCATACCATGTGTGTTCTTTTGTGACTGGGTTACCTCACTCAGGATGAGAGCTTCAAGTTCCATCTATTTGCCCAGGAATTTCATGAAGTCATTGTTTTTAATAGCGGAGTAGTGCTCCATTGTGTAAATGCACCACACTTTCTGTATGGTAGAGCTGCATAACATAGGCAGCCCTTTATTTTCCAGTGCCTGAATATGCTGTTCTCTCTGTCTCTCTGTCCCTTTCTGTCTCTGTCTGTCTGTCTGTTTCTCTCTCACAGACACCAGTTGTTCTGCAAAGTCATTTTTTTTTTTTTATTATTGAATCAGCGTGAGGGGGACACATCTTTCATTCTGTAGATCTTCTTTTGTCCTATGTTAAGTACAGATGTGCCTGAAGCACAGAAAGCACTCGGGAGTAGGACTGACCCTTGTATCTGAGTGAACATCTTAGGATAGAAAGAATATGAGCCTATTTTGTAAATAACCCAGAGGGAGCCGAGAGCATGCAATAACTGTGGACTACTGTTGAAAATGGCTACACTCTTTTTAAAAATTTTTATTACATTTATTAAGAATGTGTGTGTGTGTGTGTGTGTGTGTGTGTGTGTGTGTATGTGTTACAATGTTGTAGTAGTAGATGAAGGGAAATGGCTCCTGTTTACTTGAGGTTGATTTTCCTAGGAGGAAAAGATAAAGACTTTGAAGTTCAATGTTGAAGTCTGGGAATTGCCAAGCAAAGTACTCAGTCTCAGATCTCAGTGAAACAGGGCTGCCTTATTGAACACACACTCCAAGATGACTGATCGAGGCAATTGACCAAACTCAGGAGCTGACTGCGACCACAAATGTTTTCCCTGGCCAGTTTATACAGGCAAAAACCACAACGAGCTCATGTGGAGTTGCAGAAAGCACTGTCCTGTGGTCACCTCTGAGTCAAGCTTTTTTGGCTAATGAGACAGAACTTTTCTAACTGACCTTTATTCTGATTTGTCCTAAGTGGAACTTATGGTTGTATTATTTCTTAAAATTAATTATCCTCAGAACATAACAAAACAAAGTATGTGGTCAGCTTGGGTCTGCTCTGAGTCAAGGCATCTTTCTGCATCTGTAACAATATGATATGATTGACAGGCTCAGAATAAAATGGCTACAGCTCTGCTGGGGGGGGGGCAGCCTTCAGTATCCATATCAGGTGGCGGTTGAAGAAAGATTTGACAAAAATCATAATTTTGACTACCAACTCAACTGAGTCAGTGACAGGAAGTAGCTGGTGAGATATTTCTGTGTAAATGATGGTCTTGGAGGATGAGACTGGCATGTGAATCAGGTGACTGACTCAGGAAAATCTGCTATCATAAGATCAGGCCTAAAGAACAAAAACATGTTGCTCTGGGATGACTCGATTCTGCCCTCAGTGACAGATGATATTCTGGGATTTCTCAGCCCCTAATGGCATGAACTCACAGTAATCAACATGGCCTTTTTGTATTGGTTCTGTTTCTCTCAGAACCGTGATTAGAAATGGGGAGCACAAGGTACTGATATATGAAGAAACTATTAGAGGAAAACCAGGCAAAAGATGTTCTACTAGAAGGTCAGTGTATTCCAGATGCTATGATGGTGTGCATGTCACAGAAAGTGTGCTTTCATAGCTTCCAAGTATTATATGGGGGTACTTATGATGCGAACCCAAATCTCCTACGTAGTAACTGTATAGGTGTAAGATTTCACGTAATTCTTTAGTAGGTGTATCAGTTGTGATTCATATAAACTACTGTAACCACGTGAGTTTATATGATCATGGTTCAGGGATTGTCTGAAGGTATTCATGAGGACTTGTGGATATTCTTGTACTTCTCCCGAGACCAGGTTGTATTTCTCATGCTTCCACTGCACTATCTATCTAGAGGTAGCATATCCTTCTGATTAGCCACCAATGCACCAGAGATCACAGACCCCCAGTTGGAAGCCAGAGCCCCTTAACCACAAGAATATAGAATATAGTTACTTATACTTCCAAGCACCATGATGTAGCTGAACTTTAATGCAGCAGCAAGGCTGTTCTGGCAAGGGATCACATCCAAAGACTTTCTAGGTCTGTGTGATCATGCTAGATTACAGACAACCCACAGTATACATCTTTAATCCCAAACACTGAAAATAAGGTTATCTTTTAGAAGGAAGCAGTCATGTTTGAAAGTGATGTCTAACTGAGGGATAGACAAAGTGCCAAGCGATTTGATAGAATAAGTCAGAGATGGGACTCTTAAAGGAGAGAGGAATGAGAGGCAACATAAGGGATGTGGAGAGAGAGAGAGAGAGAGAGAGAGAGAGAGAGAGAGAGAGAGAGAGACAGAGAGACAGAGAGAGAGACACAGAGAAAGACACAGAGAGACAGAGACAGAGAGAGAGAGAGGTTTAAGTTTAATGAT
Organism: Micromys minutus; assembly: GCF_963924665.1. Classification (NCBI taxonomy): domain Eukaryota; kingdom Metazoa; phylum Chordata; class Mammalia; order Rodentia; family Muridae; genus Micromys; species Micromys minutus. The sequence continues at coordinate 7,788,020 of NC_137968.1, forward strand.
CTCAGTTTAATTGGTGGAGCTCAGGGGCAGTCTTTCCAAGCAGAGCAATTTAGTCAGAAGCCGAGAGAATCTGGTTTGAATCAGTCAGCTCGAAGAGGAGTTTGAGCCAGAAAAGCTGAGTTGAACAAGTCAATCAGAGTTCAGAAAACTGGAAAGAGTGAGCTTATTCTGCAGTAAGCCTCCAAGATGACAATTACATATAGTAAATTAATGTTACTTTTACACGCTATATCATTGTAACTACTATTACTACAGTGCTAAAGATGAATTCATTTCTGAGCTTCAGCCTCTTCACCAAGAATTAAGGGTTTAGAAATTTTAATTTGCAGTGATTCCTAGCTCTAACATTCAAAAACGAATCTATGTATAAAGTGTTTCCTTGTCCTATGATTCTCTCTCTCTCTCTCTCTCTCTCTCTCTCTCTCTCTCTCTCTCTCTCTCTCTGTGTATGTGTGTTTCTCTCCTCTCTTCTTCTCTTTCTCCCCCTCTCTCTGCTCTCTGATTCTCATCCCCTTTCCTCCTTTCTCCCCATTTATATCTCTCCCCCACCTCTTTCTCTTCTCAAGGTAGAAAATGTCTTTAATTGTCTTTTCATAAGATGTTGTAATAGATGTCAGTGGACAGGTAATGGAGCTTAGTGGGGGTAATGGACGTGTCAGCAGACAGGTAGCAGAACTTAGTAGGTACCTTATTCATATTTGTTTCCTTCTATTTCCTTAGGTTGACCATGTTTCTCTGTAGTATAAACACTGTTAGAAATTATTTTCACTTCTATGTCCTGTTACACAAAGTCAACTCAAGGAGTTTCTGAGTACTACCTCAGACAGGACTCCAAAGCTGGAATGGGAGGCATCCATGACCTTCCACCAGCCCCCTCTGCTTAGGATATTGGTCAGAGAACATATTGAGTCCAGGGTCCAATGTATCACTCTCTAGGCAGAAGCTCCGTTGCTCTCCAGTTCCCCCTTATTCTCGGAAAGGAGATGCTGAGATTGTACACTGCAGGGGTCGGTTTCATTTTCTTCTACAGACAGCAACAGCTGCCTTTCCTTCGGTTCACACAGAGCTTTCTTCTGTGCTTCAGGCTCGTGGGTGATGACAGAAATATGCAGCGTTACAAATGCCAACACCCATGGTCACCATGGGGGTGAAGGATTCATCTGCCATAGCCTTTGATACCCTGTCAGGAAAGGTAACAGCTGAGAAAAACTATGTGAGAAATATTTTTCATGTAGGTGGCAAAGGTGGTTCAGATTCATAAATCAATTCAGTGTCTACGCATTCTCCATGGGTGGAAAAGTGGTAAGTTTGCAGAGAAAATGAAGGTAAGCAGGCCATGAAGATACATGAGTCATCTCAATAGGGGATGAGAAGAATTTTGTTTCCTTAGAGTTTTTCCCTACACTGTGGACCAGTTATTTTGAGCTATGGAATTGTGTGTGTTCCCTTCCTCATATTTAACATAAACAGCCACAGGCCTTGAGAATTTTTATTCCCATAAACCAACCTGATAATAGCATTCAGATGTCTCTCTCATAGACCTGCCTCCTCTAAGAGCATTTCCCTCCGGTGGGCATGCTCTCCTGCCTCCTTTAGGTATAAGAAAGAAACAATTCACATATGTGGCTGATACATAGCAAGTCTTAGCTTTAAATTTAGTTGTGAATTAAAAAGTTTTTCCAGGATTTGGAGCCCACCCCAGAGCATATGTTAGAATATATGTGAGTATATTTGGAGGGAAGTCCTCTGATCAGGCGTGCAGTGGTTAACTTTAATAACCTTGTAAGGACCTAAAATTCATGACATGACACCTCTGAGCACAGAAACCCACGCAGTCCTATTGAAATAATGTTTTAACAGCCCAAAGGCATAATCCTGACCTCAGCTTTGAGAATATTAATGCAGACTGTGTGCATGTGTGTATGCGTGTGTGCATGTATGTATTTCCGTATATGTTTATGCCAGTGTATATATGTAGTAGTTATTATTAACATTTCTACTATTCTTTCTTTTGACGGTAGCCTCACCTGATCATTTCAAGACCCACTTTAGATTATTGTGTGTCTTTAGTAAAAACATTTTACTTTAGGATCAAGGTAAAATTTTATGTTCTTATCAGAGAATAGATTACACACCGAACTCACTGTGAGACTTCTGAATAAGAAATGAACAGTGAACATTATAAACTGTATAGTTATCTTTTAGTTTTGGCACATTTCACCAATTGTTTTTTTATTCCATCCTTTATCACAGAAATGTATATGAATAATAATTTCGGAGCCTTTTTACTCTGTGATAATCAATTTTTGAAGCCAGTTGTAAAATTTGTTCAGGAGAGAGTCCAAATTTTATTGTACTTTTCAAAACACCACAAAACATTGTTAATTAACTATGTGATGTACCACCTAAGAGCATACAATAAGTTTATAACACAAAGTTAAACTTTCAAACCTGAAATAAAAATCACTGAACCAATATTAACTTCTTCCTGTGTTTTCTTGAATTGTTTATTAGTTTTCAGTCCCTTAGTTTCTCTCCCTCTAGCACTTGATAACAGGATGAAGGATGCTAAAAAGCTAGCATGATAAAATTGAAAACATATCATTTTAAACTTAACTTCCCTGAATTCTAGGAAAGCTTAGCATTTTAGTGACACTTTAGTGACACAATGCCTTTTGTCCCACTTGCGTCATAGATACTATGTGCAGGTATAGATACTTTGCCTGTCTTTGTTGCTCAAGTCTTGCTGAGGTTGTAAGGGAAGCATCTAGCCACATAGAAGGTCCGAAGAGATTTTGTGTGTCTGTCCCTCCCTCCCTCCTACCCACCCTACCACTCCCCTCTCAATATCTCTGTCTCTGTCTATCTATCTCTCTCTCTCTCTCTCTCTCTCTCTCTCTCACACACACACACACACACACACACACACGGTTCCTCTTTTTCTCCTCCTCCCCCTCGCTCCTTTTTCTCTCCCTCCCTTTCCCTCTCTCCCTCTCTCCAAGTCTATCATTAAAACATTTTGACCTGGTATTTTTAAATTTTCTTAATGGAGCAGGTGTGTGTGTGTGTGTGTGTGTGTGTGTGTGTGTGTGTGTGTGTGTGTGTGTGTGTTTCTCCAGTGACATCAATCTCCTCCTTCTCACATCTCAGAACATCTCGATGTCTCCCCATCCCATGGCTGTCTCTTAGACATGGACCTCTCCAAAGCCTGTCAGACTACACACATTCTTCTTGGCCAGTCTCATTCATTGACATGAATTTCTGGACCAATGAGCCATCATTTTCCATCCAACTTTATGGCTTGTTTCCACGGTCTTTTCTTGGCATTTACACATATATTAGAAACATTTTATTCATATAGTCAATATTTTTTTGAGCACAGACAGAATAATAATGAATACCATATCTCTGCCTCCATGATTTTATGTGTAAGACAATTGTCTTGCTGCTCTTTCCTAGAATATAAAATCCTAGTGAATGAGAATTTTGTTTTTTAAAAACCAATTATTGGCATATTGAGACATTCAACAATCACTAGATTAAATCATTAATTCATAATTGAAAGAAAAGTGAATTTTATGTTTACTCAGCTGCATCGATTATATGTGTGGGTCACTTCAAAAGATTCTGATCATTGGTTACACACATTCTGCTGACTCTGACATGTTACTGTTCACCATTGGTACCAATAGATTTAATGTGAAGTGCACTTTTCCAGATTTCTTCTTCCATGATGAGAAAGAAATGGTTACTAAACTAAAACCAGCTCAGAGAAAACCCTAGGCCTTGTAAGCCAGATAGAAAGGGATGAGAGTCCCGCGACAGGGAAGTCATCTAGGTAGGTCAGAAGAAGAGTCTGAACTATTCACCTCATTCGACATGCATTCAGAACAGAGGGTCACTAGCTGCAGCTGTTTCAATTTTTCCAATTTTACCCTCCAAATTAGACACGTGCCTTCCATTTCCTCTAATAGGAGCCATATGCGATTTGTTGATGGCCGTCCTTATCGCCAAAGAAGAAAAGTGCTGAGTTCCTGCCACCCACCCACATCTGTGGCTTAAATAACCCCTTAACAAATGAAAAGCAAACATGCTCTTGGCATGTTAGGAGACCATGGAACTGGACAAAACCAGCAAGAGGAGAGGCTGGGTGTGACACTGTGTTGGTGGTCTGCTTTTTCATCATGAAAAGCCTAGAACAGATTTACTGTTTAGTGGTACTTAGTGGGGATTTTTAGGAGACATCAGATCGGGTCATGAAACTCTACACTTAGTGGTGCTAAGAGGGCCATCAAGACCTTTATTGACTAAATCCTCCCTTGGTTTCTCAAAAGTTATCAGCGAGGAGGCTAGGTTACCATTTTCATAGTACCAGGTGTGTTTAAAGAAAAAGGGTGTTTTAGTTTTTTATTTTTTATTTTTGTATTTTTGCTGTGAAGAGACAGCATGACCAAGGCAACTCTTATGAAGGACAACATTTATTTGGGGCTGGCTTACAGGTTCAGAGGCTCCGTCCTTTATCATCATGGTAAGAAACATGGCTGTGTGCAGCAAGACATGGTGCTGGAGAAGGAGCTGAGAGTTTTCTACATTGATCCAAAGACGGCCAAAAGGAGTCTGTTTTCTGCAGGCAGCCAGGTGGAGTGTCTCTTCCACACTGGGTGGAGCCTGAGGATAGAGCCTCAAAGCCAAGCCCCACAGTGACCCACTTTCTCCAACAAGGCAACACCTCCTATTAGTGCCACTTCTTATGGGCCAAGCATATTCAAACCACCACAAAAGGGATAAAGAAAACGAAACACATTTTTTTAAAAGTATAGTCAGTGAATCAATAATCACGATATATTTAAACTTGATGGTTACCAATGGTTAACAATAGTAGACTTGACAAATTAAAAAAATTTACATAGATGCCACTTTTAGAATTTAGTAATCCAGTAGATTGTCACCACCCTCATAACACATACCTAACTGAGGAAAGGAAGGCTGCACTCAGGGTTCTTAGAGATCATAAGTTACTTTTAAGCTCTGTAGGTGCATTGGCTAGTTTTGGGTCAACTTGACACAAGCTGGAGTTATCACAGAGAAAGGAGCCTCAGTTGAGGAAATGCCTCCATGAGATCCAGCTGTAAGGCATTTTCTCAACTAGTGATCAAGGGGGAAGGGCCCAGCACATTGTGGGTGGAGCCATCCCTGGGCTGGTAGACCTGGGTTCTGTAAGAAAGCAGGCTGAGCAAGCCAGGGGAAGCAAGCCAGTAAGTAACATCTCTCCATGACCTCTGCATCAGCTCCTGCTTCCTGACCTGCTTGAGTTCCAGTCCTGACATCCTTTGGTGATGAACAGCAATGTGGAAGTGTAAGCTGAATAAACCCTTTTCTCCCCAACTTGATTCTTGTCATGATGTTTTCTGCAGGAATAGCAACCCTGACTAAGACAATTATTACTGACAAAGCAAATTATCTTGTCTAGCCAGTGGTTCCTAGGGTAGTGATTAGCTTAATATTCTCCAAAATGGCTGTATCCCAATTTAGTTCAAAAGTCTGGCTTCATTTCTTTTTTGTCACCAGGCTGTAGCCAGTGATCAAATCTTTTCCTTGAGTTCATCATCTCCTTTCTGGTCAGAGAGATCATAGTTTGGGGTATTTAGAAAAAGCCAGTGGAGAAAATGTTCAACATGTCTTTGAAGGTCATCTCTTATCTTCTGTTCTACATTTAGCCTCACATCTTACAAACATGGAAGGGAGAATTCAGTATCTCTCAAATCCCCAAATTAAGAAGATAAAGAGACTGAAACATTTTTGATTATTTGTTGGTTGAAAGGTGTTTTTATTTTTGTTTTTTGTTTTTGTTTTTGTTTTGTGTGTGTGTGTGTGTGTGTGTGTGTGTGTGTGTGTGTGTGTGTGAGAGAGAGAGAGAGAGAGAGAGAGAGAGAGAGAGAGAGAGAGAGAGAGAGAGAGATTTTTATGGTCTTCCTTTCTTCTATGTGGGCTAAAAGTATGGGTGTTCTTTGTAAACCAAATCTCTCTTCTTGCTAGACCTCAGTGAGGGCTCTGAGAAGACCTGTTACAGTCGCAGATTTTAGAGTAATTCTGCAAAATTTCTTACTATTTCAACATTTTTGGGTACATTGCATATTTTCAGATACACTAGATGACAGGTCAACAGCCATTTAAAACTTGAGCTTCTTAGACTATTAATGTGAAGACATATCTTAACCATCCCCAATACTGGACCAACCAAGGCCACATTTATTTATAACAATAGCTTATCTATAACAATTCTTTCAAGAGCTACTTTCTGTACTAGATACTTTCCATTTTGATGATAGAAAACTAACTCAGTACTAATTGAGGGAACTCAATGTCCTTTGTATGTGTCACATAGAATAGTTTTTGTATAAAAAAACAGCTAGCTATTTTGCCTAAAAAAGCTTAGTTGGTTTGAAATTTACATATTTGAGCTATGTTATCATACATAAGCATACTTTATTTCCACACGAAATTTCTATTTTATGGAATTTTGGTTATGATAGTGTCATCAGAAGAAAGGAAAGCAGTCTTATCTATTGGAATAAACAGTCTTGCATGTTCCACACTCCTTTCCTGGCCTGGTTGAGAAGGTCCTAGTTCTAAAGAGCTTTCTATTGCCTACAGATGATGGCAGGTCTGTTGCTCAGAAACAGGGATTGGCCAGTGGGGGAACTGCTGCAGAAGTCTTTCTATTACTCCAGTAAGAAACTGCAGTCACTCACGAATTTAGAACTGCTGGTCATGGGGAGCATTTCCGAAAGGATCAGTGAGTTCTGCAGGGCTGTTGTGCAGCCTAATGACTACATATATACTGGAAAATTGCTGAAAGAATAAATTTTATCTTTTCTTTGTAGTTTTGCTACAAAATGATAAGCAAGTGAGGTAATGAAAATATGTTTGTTCATTTCATAATGTATATATTAATATATGCCTATATCTATGTATATATGTATGCATCTATCTATCTATCATCTATCTATCTATCATCTATCTATCTATCATCTATCTATCTATCATCTATCTATCTATCATCTATCTATCTATCTATCTATCTATCTATCTATCTATCTATCTATCTATCTATCTATCTATGTTAAGCATGAATAAGAAGGCCCTGGTGTGAAAAAACATGTATATATTTTAGTTTTTAATTATAGTTCATTAGGCTGATGATGTAACAGTGAATAGCTATTCTGCTCTTAGCTCCTGGTGGGTGATCGAACATCTTGCCACTCTCCAGAGTTCTCTGGACTTATGAATCAAACACACACACACACACACACACACACACACACACACACACACACACACACACAGTGTTAATATGCCTTACTGTCTCAACAGCTGGGCTTCTCCCTAATTCGAGCTGGCTAGCCCACTTTTCCTGCTCATATTCCTGAGTTAATACCTTTTAAAATCTATATTTCATCTCTGGTACTTCAGACTCAGTGGGTGAGTGGCCCCTGGGCCCACTTTTCTAGATTTTTACATTTTGGTGGGTTCTTACGTCTGACATTTCTGCTTACCTGTCATGCAACTTTCTCTTTCCTCTCTCTTCATCCCTTGCTCCAGAAATCTGCAAGTCCCACCTCTGTCTCTCTGCCCAGCCATTGGGAATTGGCAATTTTATTTCCCAGTCAGAGCCAACTTCGGGCAGGCTGCCTTTAGCCTATGTGTGGGACACTGCAAACAGGTTGTTTTTGGGTAACACAGTTAGCATGAGAATACAAGCCTGAGAGGAAATTATAGATCCTGGGTGTGAAAAATAAAGGATGTGGACCATTGGTTACATAAAGAGATAGAAAGCTATATATACATAGGCACACGTCTTAGGTTTTTAAAGGGAAGGGGGAAACTGGAAATCCGGAGAAGACTACATTTTAAAGGACAGGGCCTTTTAGAGCCATGTGGACAGTTATCGGATGCTATTGTGATGACATTCGAGAAGATAGTATCTTTAAGCCTATTTTGCTATCTACGTTTTCTGTCACTTTTCAAGAGATGTTAGCTTGACACTAATGATCTGAGGTATTTTAGAGATGTTTCTGAGTTGTGTTGGTGCAGTAGTTTGCCAACTCTAGTCTAGAGGGCATTCAGTAGTACTTGGGTTGAACAAGAGTCTTGTAAGTCATTACCAAACTCTTGAGGCCAAGTGAGTACACTCAGGATGATGGTGATAATCGAGACTTCATTTTCAGGACAGACAAGTTCTCCTCAGTGCCCTTTTATTTCTAGTAGTTTTCGATGTTCCTGTCTAGAAGATGTCCTCTAAAACAGATCTGAGACCATTTTAAGTATTACTGTGTTATAAAGCTTACATGTGTAAATAGACAAGTACCAAGAGGCACCGAAAGCTGTTATTAAAAAAATAGAAGGACTGGTTAGATATAAAAATAATATAGGTAAGAAATTCGTCTAATTGCGCATTAGAATCCTTAAAGGAGCTCTTTTAAAACACCAGTACCTGAGCCTTCTCTTAGTGGTTTAAATGGAATTTGTCTGTGTTTGCTTGGTATTAGTACATTTAAGAGGCTTTCCAGATGACCTCAATGTGCTTGAAGATACCAGGGTCACTCTTATAAGGATAATTACCCTCAACCATGCAGAAGAAGGCTAAGCCATATAGCTACATTGGTGATGACCCAGATGTAAAGGCCAGTGGGAATGACATTTTCCTAGATACCCAATAGAGGGGAGATATTACCTGAAAAGACCACCTCCAGTAGATAGGCATGGCCCCCAGTTGAGGAATGGGGCCACCTGCCCAACTCAAAATCTTTAACCCAGAATTGTTCCAGACTGAAGAAAATGCAAGGTCAAAAAATGGAACAGAGACTGAAGGGAAGGTCATTCAGAGACTGCCCCACCTTGGGATCAATCTCATCTGCAGACATCAAACCCAGACACTATTGCAGATGCCAGGAAGAGCTTGGTGACAGGAGCCTGGTATGGCTGTCCCCTGAGAGGTTCTGCCAGCACCTGACTAATACAGATGCAGACACTCATAGTCAGCCACTGGACTGAGCCTGGGACCCTGATAAAAGAGTTAGGCAAGGACTGAAGGAGCTGAAGGGGATTACAGTCCAATAGGAAGAACAATATCAAGGAACCGAACCAAGCCACTTAGAGTTCCCAGGAACTAAACCACCAACCAAAGAGTGTACATGGGTAGGTGCATGGGTCCCACTACATGAATAGCAGGGGATTGTCTTATTTGACATCAGTGGGAGGGGAGAAAGTTCTGGAAGAGGCTTGCATATAAAATTAAGTGAAAATTTAACTATTAGATTTTAGGGGCTTCAAAATGTAAACAAATCATACAGAAGTACTTTAGATACCAGCAAACATTTTCATTGAAATCCCTTTTCTATTAATAATGGGTTGGATAAAGTTTTCACTTTTCTCAGGGACTATTTAGATACTGATGTAAAATAATCACTTATTGTTATCTTTCATATCAGTGAAGGTTGAAAAAGCTGAGATATGGTTTCCTCAGAGTCTCATAGGATACTGTAGTCTATCAGTAGCTGGGTCAGGGTCTTGGAAAACATTCTACACTTAAACCCACTGAGCAGCAGATTGCTGTCACCTCAGGAGCTCTTCCAGCTTCTTCCTGAGCCTTGATATCCTCAAGGAGGCATTTCTAGCTTCATGGCAGCCAGACTTTCAAAAAGTGCTTGAGGTTCCAGATAGATGTGCTTCAAGAAAGGACCAGTTGCAAGTCATGCTCTTTTAGAAAACCTGGGTAAACTAGCCATTTCAACTCTACTTAGTTTCTTAGGAGGCAGGTAGACTGGTTTATAGTTCAAGCAAGAGGTTTTTCCATTGTAGCCCTGATAGGAGAAACATCATAGAACTCGCCGATCTGTCTCACAACTACTGTGGTCATACTTAATCTTTTAAGCCTTGATCTAAGTACAGACAAAACCCCAAATACTCTGGTTCTGGTCAAACCTATAATTTAGGTCAGTGACCATAACAAATACAATTTGCCTTTAGAACCATTTGAGGCACATGGTTCTGTTTGTACTGTGCAATTCCCAGTGGTGGCCCTTTGTGAACCACTGTTCAAGCACCACTTACTCTGTGGAGGTTGACCTCTAGATGATGACCTCTAGAGAGCCTGTCTGTTTGGAAGCCATTGATAGGTCTGTGGCTAATGGGCTTCCACCTCTCTAGCTATGTGGGTCTTGAAGTTTCCAGTGGGAATTTATAGCTGGAAGCCAACCTAATCACTCAGAAATATAGAGCAGTAAGATTATGCTAGGAGAAAACAGAATTACACACTTCCTTCCCTTCTGAGGACTAGATATAAAGCCTCTTAAGTGAGAGGTAGCAATTTCCCCAAGGCATACTCCTTGAACTCTTAGTTCATAATTGATCTGATTGCTTTCCTACCCAAGCTCCTTCTTTATCAGTTTTCTTATCATTCCTGGGTAGGGGGAGCTAATTTCCTCCCATGTATCAGGCTTTTTCTTACCATCTTTAGGTCTTGACTCGGGTCAGAAACTAGCAACATTTTACTGAAGAAGTCATCCCTTTGGCCACAATAGAAAGGTTCTCCTGAAAAGGCTTATTGTATGACCTTATTTTATTTTATTATTATTCTTAAGGTAATCTTCTGCCTACTTGTATAGATGTCAGTATTCATAATATCCTTTCCAACATTCTTCCAGGGCTGGTATTTGTTGCAGGTATAAACAAATAACAGTGTAATGTCATGTTTGACTCTAAGCCTCTCTATGGCTTTCTTGGTAACTGTGGCTCTTGTTTCCAAAGAAGCAGCTTTCCACTGAGGAGTCTATGAAGAAACCTACTTGGCAAAAACAAGTTATGATGTGGCCACATGCCCTATGAGTGGAATTGGAAGGAGATCCTCCAATCAGATGGCTACTTCTGTGGCTCTTGTCTGTAATGTGACCTAACTACAGATTTGATTCTCCCAGCCAGATTCCTGACCTTCAGAAGCTCTACGAAGAAATGGACTCTTGTTATTTTAAGCTATTAATTTGTAAGGCAGATATTAAACATAATCCCCTTCCTGTCTTTTCCATAATCTTCCTCCTGCTTTGAAGGCATCCATTTTAGGATTTTTATTGCTGCCAAAAGACACCATAACCATAGTAACTTTTATTATTTAATTGGGGACGATCTTGCAGGTTAGAGGTTTTGTCCATTATCTTGGAGGCAGGAAGCCTGCAGCCCGACATTGTGCTTTAGAAGCGCCCGTTCTAGACCCGCATCCACAGGCAGCAGGAAGAGAGTGAGCCACTGGGGCCTGGCTTGAGCTTCTGAAACTTCAAACCCTACCCCAGTGACACACTTCCTCCAACAAGGCCACACCTCCTAATAGTGCTACTCCCTATGAGCCTATGGGAGCCATTTTCTTCAGGCTACCACAGTATCTACCACTGTTTCTCATGCCCCCCACACGCTATTATATGAGAAATTTGTGGGTCCACTGATTATCTTACCTTTCCATAAGCTTGAAAGGTTATTATATAATCTTCATGGAATTCCAATAGTGTACAGACACAAATGCATGTCTCTCTCTCTCTCTCTCTCTCTCTCTCTCTCTCTCTCTATCACACACACACACACACACACACACACACACACACACACACACACACAGAATTGGGGCACCAAATATGTCTCATGCCAGAAAGGCTTTCATCTCCTAATTAAGTAAATGCCTTAGATGGTGTATTGGTCTGCAATATTTAGATGCTATCTAGTTTCAGTACAAATAAGGTATAATCTGGTAAACTTTTCCACCTTGACAGCTGCTTCCATAAGCCATCTTTTATTCACAGTGTTGTCTTTTGCCTAATCACTTCTCACTTTTTGTAAAGTCAATTTGCTTGATCTCTGGGAGCTATACAATATTTTCCCCATAGGTTATCTTTCCTGTTGAGTAGCTGAGATGTGATTTTTTTTTTCTCCTTCTCCTTAGAGGATATAAGTTAAAAACTACAATTTCATGCCAGTCGCTGAAATATATGTAATTTTAAATTTTGGATCTCTAGAGCCTAAATTATATCTGCTGGTTTTCTGTAGAAATGTGCTACTACTTGGTGAAGCTTAAGGTAAACCAGGCAATTGGCTTGTTCAGGTAACTATTTTTGGCAAAGAACAAGAGTTACAAAATGTAAGTGAAAACATTCCAGGAGGATAAAACACACATACATGTCTTGCCTTTGTGATTTTCTTCTTACTTATCCTTGTGGGCAGATTCCACAATCACAGTTCTACCAGAGAGGGTATACTCCTAATTCCCTTTGCCCTCCCAAACTTTTGGTTTGAATTTGGTCCAAAACAAAACAAGTACAGCTCAGTCACTGTGTCCTTGATTTGAAAAGCCTAATGTCTTATCTTGGCCAAGTGGCAACCTTCATTCTAATTGCCTGGCCTCAGGCAACATGTGGTTGGCCTATGCTACTTGAAACTTGATGGCCATAATAAACGTTGTAACACATCTTCTTTCTTCTTCCAGCATTCACCTTTCTACCAGACAATTGCTTGTTAGGGACAGTGGGGGTTGGGCTGGGGATGGTAGTGGTAGTGTCTCCTAGACTTCTTGCTCTGTACACAAAGCAAACCGGATGTGGGTGAGTTGAAGTGAAAAGCCTCAAAAACAAACAAACAAACAAGCGAACACCCTCTCCCCCCCCAAAAAAATCCAAAACCTCACCTCTGGACACAGCCTTCTTTCCCAGGTACATCCTATTAAATGCTGCCTCTTAGATGAGACACAGGCTATAAGGTGCTCAAGGCAGATGAACTGCCCAAGGGGTACAGCTGGCTTTACCGCAGAGGCTTTGTAGAGACTCTTCTTTTTCTCACTCCCACACTCAGACTGACATGCTTAGAACAATTCTTATAGCCGGTGGAGTGTTTTCCTCATCTGATTCTGTTCTAGGTGACAGTGACATTAGTATTTTGGAGCTGTGGCCACCTCCTGCTTAGCCCCTAGTCTCTACCATAAAACTGTATCTGCATCCCCAGCTACCTGGTTTCTGTACTCCAGGTTTGAAGCCAGCTTCGTAACCGATTAACTAATCCCTTCACGAGTCTCTATAGCCTTTTTTTGGGCCTTATTTCCTTATAATAAAATTGAAAAATATGAATTTAACTTTCATAAATCAGCGCCAAGTGTAATTTTGCCTTTAACCTACTCCACCCCCAACAAAGACAGGAAAAAAGAATGAACGATTTTATGACTTTATTACAGCACTGTAACCTTGCAACAGGTTTAATCTCCTTAGACAAAATAGAAGCAAAATTTGCCTCCATTGAAAGTTTTGCTGCTGGAAGTTTTGTTTCTGGAAACTTCCTTTTAAGCAGCATGCATCTGTTTATTTGTACCCGTTTCTGGATCTGCTTAGAAACTTTTATAGAAGAAAGGTAGAGGCTAAGAGGTTTAGGCACTCTGCCATGAGCTTCTTCCTACTCACAGATACAATGCATATTTAACCCCATAAGAGAACTGTTAAGACAAAAGAACACATCTGTGTGGGAGTGGATTTAGTAACAGTGGCTTTTATTTTCTTGACGATACTTTGTTTTACTGTTTTAGTGAATGATTGGCAATTGGTTATGAAAATAAGAAGGCACAGGTGAGGTTTTCACAAGACCCCAGTGCTCTTTAAAATAGAAACACATGGAATTGCCTCTTGGGCAAAGCCTGTCAATCCAGAGCAATTCCGGTTCCATGAGGAGTGGTTTGTTTGATCTGATTCTTCGTGGTAGAGGCAATTCTCTAAATAAACTGAACCGTGCTTTGATTTTTTCTTTTCTTTCTTCCTTCCTTTCTTTCTTCCTTCCTTCCTTCCTTCCTCCCTTCCTTCCTTACCTTCTTTTTTTTTTTTTTTTTTTTTTTTTTTTTTTTTTAAAGAATCTGACTCATCTTTCAGTTCCCTGAAAAAGGTTTTTGAGACTGTAGCTTTGGGGGAGGGGGACATTGATTTCATAGGGTTGGGAAGAGAGGCATTGAAATAATCTTAAGGCCCTGCCCCTTGAGCCATTGCTGCTGTGTCGAATGTTTGCCGGTAGGTGGCAGAGAGGAAACAGACTATGTCTCTGTTCAGTGTTATGATCCACGGACGGCTAAATTAGTAACCCAGCATCCTGGGGAATAAGCGCGCTTGAGATGACCAGCTAGCGCCTACCCCATGACAGGCTCCCAGTGTGGGGAGCAAGCCAGAGACTAGAAGAACCCCAGGTTAGAGTGAGCCTGACACTGATAACCCTCACATGGGGCTACTCGGTGGGCCGGGGACAAGCCCAGTGCCATGGGCCAAGACAGGGAGCTAGCCTGAGATGGCCACCAGTCCAACTCCACAAAGGCCTAGGGGACAGACCATGCCTGAGATGACCCCTGTCTGGCCCCATACACAAGCTCGGAATAGCACTCCTGAGAACACTCCTGAGGTGACCCCAGACACCCAGAGATACCTCCCTTCCCCTGGCTCTATGAAGAGAAGCAGGTAAGTGGTAGAGAAACGGAGAGAGAGACAGAAGGGTGTACGCACAATGAGTAGAGATAGAGCTGGGGACTGATGGGTGTAAGTTACAGATGATGGGATCATGGTGGGGTCCTGGCCTGTGCTGCCACCAGGGGTCATGTCTGGGTCCGTGGCCCTGCAGCATCAGGAGCCTGTTACCACAAATGTTCAGACATGCTTCTGTGGTCTGGGCTGCCACCTGGGGACACGTTGATGTCTGAGAGGTATGAAGAACTGGCCCCATGTCTAGCTAGCCACACCCCCTTGCCCTCTTTCCACCAACACTGTTGGAATTGCAGCCCAGCTGGCCCTGAGAGTAGAAGTTTGGGAGAGCCATCTCTGCCTCGTCTCTATTGTTTGGTGGCATTGGTGAGGGAGGGATGTCTTCTTCTTCCTTGTCCCTCACCATATATGGCAGACGGAGGAGCTGGCCCTTTGATCATGGGAGTGGCAGAACTGTCCATGTCCCTTACCAGTTGAAACACTTGGGAAAGTGGGTCCTACACCTCACCTTGGCAGGTTCCTATTGATTGTGTAGAAGAAGCCAGAGGCCTTGTAGCAAACCAATCGCTCATTGCAATGAACATTTGCAAGGAAAGGACAGTGGACAAAGGGTATACTGTGTGACTCACTATGACACACTACAGTTTCCACAGTGAGATATATTTTTTTTCTGTTGTGGGAGGCTGCAAAGATGGAGGATGGGTACAAGGGGAGTGGGGGATGAGTTGGACTGGGGTACATAATGCAAACTCAATGTAAAGATGAAGGAAAAAAGGATAAGCATTCGAGTTGGGAATATGGCTACAGTGCAGGCTGGCCTGGTGTGCATATTGTATTCCAAGCCAACCAGGGCTAAATGGTAAGACTTTGACCCTAAAACAAAAGAACAAACGCACGAATGAACAAAACCCAGTTGGCAGGACAGGAACTCTTTCCCATGGAGACAACCCAGCCTTTGCAAGTGACCCATGAATCTATAAGGAATCAGATCTTTCCAGGTGCTTGGCTACTGAATGGCTGTCTTCTTCCTAGCTTTCTAGCACACAGCCACTCTAAGTGATGCTTTCTACTTTCTCCACACACAGACTCTCCTTCATTTATCAAGCAAAACAAAAACCCAACAAACTTACAAAATGCCAGAGGTGAGGTCACTGGCAAGGGCCATGTGAAGAAGCCTTCACATCTTTTGGAACTAAAGGATGTTCATGTATCAAGATAGCACTTCCTACACATCATGAAAATGGAGAACTGGAACTGTTCTTGATACTCAAGTTTCTTAAAATTATTTACTGTCTACCAGAAACCTTTGCTTCTGTCTCCCAATGTGTATTCCCCTATTTCATAAACAAGATGGAAATTCATCTACCATGTTCATTAACAACCTTCGAGGTGCTTAAGAACCCCTACATCTGTTCTCTTTATATTTCGAATCAGGGCCCTGTATACAATATAACACTATAAATTCATGAGAATTTACAGAAACAGTTTAAAAGGTCCCCTGAAGTTGCTTTTTATTTTCCTAGCTGGCACTGACACCTGGTGGCCTCTTGTGTGATGTGAGCAAAAGCCACCTTCACTCTGTTTTGGGTGGCAGGGAGCCTGGTGTCTGCTGCCTGTACAGTGTGTTTGGATCTCAGAACTCTGCATTTCTTTCTTAAGTTGTGCATCCCTAAAGCCCTTTGATTCCATGCCACAGCTTTTGGCTTTGAGGGCACCTTGTTTGTCATGTATTTCTTTGCTCCGCCTCTCCAGTACTCAAATATTTCTTAATATCTGAAGTTGAGTTCAGTTTTTGGCTTATATGGTTACCAGGCTATTTCTTTTCCCACAGCACTTCTAGATAATTTTGCTTTTGCTCCCTAGGAGAGAATTAGAGACCAGATGGCCTATAAGATTTACCGGTTTGGGGCTGGAGAGATGGCTCAGCCATGAAGATCACTCTACCAGAGGAGCCTAATTTAGAAAAAATTGCCACAAGTTTTAGACTCAGACTTGCCTAAATAGCTGGAGATTTCATGTGCTTTACAGGGAGGAGGGTCTTCATTAATTCTCTGTGACAGGTTTTCTTTGTCCTCAGAGTCATGAAGAAAATTTTGTCTCTGAAATTGAGCCTTCTAAACCATTTGGCTGCCGGGGTCTCAGTTAATCATCCCTGTTCTGCTCTGAGTGCTAATAGATACAAAACAGACCTAGAACACACAAAAGTAATTTTTCCAGCCCAAATGTCTCCGGACTCTGTTTGGTAATTAAGACAAAACCAGAAGTTGTTTTCTGCCACCATCCAAATCTAGAACTTGGATAGCCCCGTGTGTGTGTGTGTGTGTGTGTGTGTGTGTGGTATTTTTCTATATGTAGATATGTATGTATGTATGTATGTATGTATATATATCCATATATGTATATATACTTATATATACAGATGTATATGCATACACACAAACATATATTTGTGTTTGTATATTTGCCTTGACATATGGGCTCTATTAGCTGATGTAGGTCACAATAAAAACTCCTGATCTTATCCATGGTCACATGAAATTCCACAGTGCACTTTGTCTGAGCCCAGGGTTTTTATATGTGAATTTCAGATACAGCTGAATGTCCTGTGTGTGTTTCCATTCCATCATCATGGAGGTTACATAGGGAGGCTTATTGGACAGGCATGAAGGAACGTGTGGTGACTTTTCTGATGCAAGATGTCAAAGTGACTTTAGTTTGCAAATCAAACATGATTTTAAAACTTCCGACTTACTCTATTTAACTGTTACGTGTAAAAGCATGTTGTAACCTTCCAAATGAGCTAGACAGAAAGTATCCATCACCTTTCTGTGGAAGCTCAGATGTAGGAATAGAATTGCTGTCTCTCTATTGAAAGACGAATTTGACTTTATGAAGTGTCTACTATGTGCTCCAAACTGGAGCCTTATATTGATAGGCCCCTTTGGGGTTTTAGATATAATGGTCGGGCTAAAAAGTCTAGGGATCATTAATCTGGAGGAATGGCTGAAGACAGCAGTTTAAGTGTATATAAAAACCAGTTTTCAGAGAAGAAAGCAGAGTCTTGGAAATTAAGCTCAGCCTGTAATTTTCCAATAACCCCCAAACCACAAAGATGGACTGGGTTTTCTTATATTCATTCAAGCTCATTAACAGCATAGAAGCACAGCCTAATTACTTCTAGTCCACAGTCTTCTGTTGTTTTCTGCTCACTCAGCACATTTATCACATGCCCCCCCCCCCCCCCAGCAAACACATAAGGACAAATTCTCTATGAGGCTGACACCTTGTGTCCTATTTACTTTCGAAGTCTTCAGTGAGAATCTCTGACACCTACATGGGATTATTATCACATGGCTCACTTAGCAGGACACAGTTTAGGATTTACAGATTGTACCTGCATCTTAAAAACATAGACTTTATCTTACAGTGACGTACCAGACAAAGGCAGAGAATGTGTCCATCTTGTAAAATGGCATAAAACCCCACATGTCCTCAAACTTTGCATAACGTTTAATGTTTGTAGAGCATGTCATCAAGAGATCTGAGTGTTAATGACTGAAAAGAAGTTGAAGATTGTAATGTCATAGTAAGGCTCAGTATGTAATAAGATAGCACCCAGTTGCCTTCTAATATCACTATCTGCTCATGACCATGAAGAACAACTGTGGTTTATCTATAAGCTAGTGGGGTCCTCAGTTTTTCAGGCAGGAGGAGGCACAGCTTCCTTTTCAGAGAAGGGGAGGGGGAGTCTGTCAGAAACTGGATGCTTTTGATGCTCATCTTGACAAGTATCGACAAGCACCCTTTTACCTTGCCTTCTCTGAGACTCCTTAATTTTTACCATAATACGAATAAACAAAGTTAGAACCTGCTCAGAATGGGGTGATGTCTCTAATTTCAGGTGCTTGGCACAGAACTTTGCCCTTTATTTCTGAACCAGCGCTGGGAGATGACACATTTGAAGGATGGCCCTTACTTTGTTGTGTTCTTAGCACCTCTCATATCAGCAGGCACTTGGTGAGCCACGAGATTTGAGAGCAAAAAGGGAGAAGAGCGGAATAGAAGGGATGCTTTGAAGCTCATAAAGAGTCCCGTATAAATACCAGTTGTTGTGTGGGTTGTTTTAGAATAAAATAAATAGTTCTTAGTTTGACATTGGAAGGAGAACTTTCTTTTAGCATTAATTTAGAAATAATCCAGGTGTGCAAATAGGGAGGTATGCAGTGAGACCCCTGTACGAGCCTGGCCAACTGCTGACTTGTGGTGGGGTAGCATTTAGACTGCCCAGACCAGCAAAGAGTGATAGGAACCAGGAGCCTTGTCATCAGCTGTGCTGGTCAGCCAGTGCTGGGCCACAGAGAATTCCTGCCAGCATTCTTGACATATTCAGTGTGCTAACTGTTGGTGGCTTTAATAATAATAATAATAAAATATATTAATTTATTATATAAGTATATAATTATATAAATAAAATAATTATACATATTATTATTATTATTATTGATGTTGTTATTATTAATATAGCTGGATCTCTATGCCCTATGTGCCAGACTTGAAGGCGTCACATTTGACTTTTGGCCATCAAATGCTAGCAATCTTAGCTTTTATTTTTACACACATGAATCAGCTCAGAGGAGGCTTGAGGGCTGACTGGGAGCAGGAGAAGCAAACATTTCAAAAAATGGCTTAGGCCTGTAATGCACTAATTGTTTGTGGAGGCAGCGTTCCCCGTACAAGTAATCTAGGAGGAGGATTTAAAACCAGTTCATCGGGATGATCTTGAGCTTTACGGTAGGAGGAATTTGCGAAAAATCACTGGGAGTGTGGAGTTTTGGTTTTCAGTTTGCTTAAAACAGCACAAAAGAATTCCGTTTCTTAGGATAATTTTAATGTTTTCTTTTTCCCTCAAGCATTGCTTAGGTGGCCTGTCTGCCACCCATCTGTTCAAAATGTTGCAGGAGCTTTACAACGCTCATGAAATTGAGCCTTGAGTAAAGCCTTTTCATGGTTCTTTATTTTGTTGGTGTAAGAACATAGTCCTGCATATGATACTCAAGGTTCTGCAAAATTTGTTCTAAGAGCAACTCTCTGATGATGTTTTGAAACTTCCCCCACCAGATCATACTCTGTCCTTCTCACACCCGGGTCACAACTTCTCATCTCTGACGGCTTTAAGAATTGTGCTAAAATACATGCAACACAAAATGAGCCCTGCTCACCCTTTTTATGCCCTAAAGTTCAGTAAAATGGGCACCACAATCCTGATAAAGCCACCCCACCGGTTCTGGAAGGATTTTAGTGCCATGGACGGAAGCACAGCAGTCAGTAGCCATCACTCCCCGCTTTGTCTCTTCCTATACCAGCTGCTCTAGACCACAAATCTGCTTTCTGATTTACTGACATTTTTATTTCTGGATATTTCGTGTAAATGGACTTCTACAACATGTAGTCGTACAGATACAACTTCTTTCACTTACCATAATGCTTTCACAGTGTGTCTGTGTTGTTGTATGTACATTACTGACTTCCAGTCATTAGTGAATAATATTCCAGTGTATAGGTGCACAAATAATTGGTTTGTTCATTCACTAAGGGTATTTGAGTTATTTCCATTTTTTTTGCTTCTCTCAATAGAATACTATTAAATTTGTATACAATGTATTTTTAATTTATGTGTAATAATATATATATATTTAATAATGATATAATATATAGTTTATATAAAATATAATATATTATAATTTACAGTATAAGATAATATAGTATGTCATATATACAATATATTATGTATATACATTTATATATGTTTTTATCGTTTTTGTTGCATATTCTATGTATTTACATTTCAAATGTTATCCCCTTTCCCCCTCTCTCATACCCCCTTCCCTCTCCCCTTCTTCAATGAAGATGTTTCCATTCCCAACCACGCACTCCCACCTCATTGCCCTGACATTCCCCTACAGTGTGAAAATGAGCCTTCACTGGACCAAAGGCCTCCCCTCCCACTCATGCCAAACAATGCCGTCCTCTGCTACATATGTGGCTGGAGCCATGGGTCTCTCCAATTGTGTGCTCATTGGTTGGTGTTTCAGTCCCTGGAAGCGTTGGGGAGATTGTTTGGTTGATATTGTTGTTCTTACAAATGGGGTTGCAAACCCTTTCAGCTCCTTCAGTCCTTTCTCTAGCTCCTCCATTGGGGCCCCAGTGCTCAATCCAATGAATAGCTGAGGTTTGGTAGCTGCAAAGGGGATGGATCCCCAGGTGGGACAGTCTCTGGATGGCCTTTTCTTCAGTCCCTGCACCAATCACTGTCCCTGTATTTCCTCCTGTATTTTGTACTTCCTTCTAAGAAGGACTGAAGCATTCATATTTTTGTCCCTTTTTTTTTTTTTTTTTTGAGCTTCATTAGGTCTGTGGATTGTTTTTTTGGGGATTCGGAGCTTTTGGGCTAGTATCTGATTATCAGTGAGTGTATACCATGTGTGTTCTTTTCTGACTGGGTTACCTCACTCAGGATGATATTTTCTACTTCCATCCATTTGTATAAGAATTTTATGGAGTCATATTTTCAATAGCTGAATAGTACCCCATGTATAAAATGTACTAAATTTTCTGTATACATTTTTCAGTTGAAAGACAGCTGGGCTCTTTCCAGATTCTGGTTATTATAGATAAAGCTCTGGTGAACATTGTGGAGCATGTGTCCTTGTTACATGTTGAAGAATCTTTGGTGTATATGCCCAGGAGTGGTATAGCTGGGTCCTCAGGTAGTACTATGTCCAATTTTCTGACAACTCACAAGACTGATTTTCAGGGTGGTTGTACAAGCTTGCAATTCCACCAATAATGGTGGAGTGTTCCTCTTTCTCCACATCCTCAGCGGCATCTGCTGTCACCTGAGTTTTTGATCTTAGCCATTCTGAATGGTGTGAGGTGTAATCTTATGGTTGTTTTGATTTGCGTTTCCTTGATGACTAGAGATGTTGAACATTTATTTAGGTGCTTCTCAGCCATTCTGTTTTCCTCAGTTAAACATTCTTTGTTTACCTTGGTACCCTATTTTTAATAGGATATTTGAAGCTCTAGAGTCTAACTTCTTGAGTTCTTTATATATATTGAATATTAGCCCTCTATCAGATGTAGAATTGGTAAAGATCCTTCACAATCTGTTGGTTGCCATTTTGTCCTTTTGACAGTGTTCGTTGCCTTACAGAAACTTTGCAATTTCATGAGGTCTCATTTGTTGATTCTTGATCTTAGAGCATAAGCCATTGATTGATGTTCTGTTCAGGAAAATTTTCACCGTGCCCATTTGTTCTAAGATCTTCCCCACTTTCTGTTCTATTAGTTTCAGTGTACCTGGTTTTATGTGGAGGTATTTGATCCACTCAGACTTGAGCTTTGTACAAGTAGATAAGAATGGATCGACTTGCATTCTACAAATTTGAGAATTGCTTTTTTTCATCTCTGTGGAGAATTGAGTGGGAATTTTGATGGGGATTTCATGGAAGCTGTAGATTGTTTTTGGTAAGATGGCCACTTTCTTCCAGAGCCCAACCAGTACAGATGGAAATACATGCAGCCAAACATCAGACTGAGCATGGAGTCCCCAATGGAGAAGTTAGGGCAAGAACTGAAGGAGCTGAAGGGATTTGCAACCCCATAGGAAGAATAAGTGTCAACCACCTAGAGCCTCAAAGCTCCCAGGGACTAAACCACCCACCAAAAAATACACATAAAGGTCCCAATGGCTCCAGTTGGATATGTAGCAAAGAATGGCCTTAAAGGGCATCACTGAGATGTGAGCCCTTTGGTCCTGTGGAGGCTTCCTCACCCATGGTTTGGGAAGGCTAGGGTTTGAGGCAGAAGTATGTGCGCAGGTGAAGGAGCATCCTCATAGAGGAAAGGGGAAAGGGGGAGGGGATTGAGGTTTGTGGACAGGAAACTGAGAATAACAAGTGAAATGTAAATAAATAAAATAATACAAATAGCAACAATGAAAAGAATGTCATTACTGTAACATCTACATTTATTTATGGGAATGACTTCACTGAGCCTTTAACTGGTGATATGGGTGACAGAAGACTTACTCAGTACTAGGATCCTCAATGCCTGGAAATATGAGGGGTGGTTATTAGAAGAAGCAATTAGCCTTTGTTAAACCCTGAAGGCAAAAAAGAAAAGAAGAAGACAAAGAGGAGGAGGGAGAAAAGGAGGAAGAGGAGGAGAAGAAGAAGAAGAAGAAGGAGAAAATAACTGAACATTTGGAAGTAGGTCTTTCTCATTGTTGAATGCAATGTGAATTATTCAAAATTTATGATTGTGTCTACCAGTCTCGTGCAATTTGTAATTTTCCCTTCTCCTCAACTTACTAAATCCATGAATTTGGCCATAATTTGTCTCCTGGAAATGCTTTAACAACCAAGGATGCTTCTAGCCACCGAGCTTTTAGATGCTGAGTGGGCTGATCAATTGACGTTTAGGGGTTCTGGTCATTAGAATTATACTTGGTCATAACTTTCAGTTCCACTCCGCGCTTTGGGCTGTTTCAATGGCTTCTTTAGCTTGTCCAGAGGGAATCTATGGGGAACCAAGGGCTTTACATTCAAAGTCTTTGCTGCAAGTATGGAAACTGACATGGCCACTTGTCATATCTGAACAGGACCTTTTTATTTTTTGTTGGATATTCTCTGTATTTACATTTCAAATGTTATTGTCTTTCTCTCCACTCCCATACCCCTCCCCCTCCCTTTTTCAATTACCATCTCCTTTTCAGTGCCTTGGCATTCCCCTATACTGGGAAAATGGGCCTTCACTGGGCCAAAGGCCTCTTTTCCCATTGATGCCAGAGAATGTTTTCCTTTGCTGCATATGCAACTGGAGCCATGGGTCTCTCCATGTGTGCTCAATGGTTGGTGTTTTAGTCCCTGGGAGATGTGGAGGGTTTGTTTGTTTGATAATGGTGTTCTTTCCATGGGGTTGCAACCCCTTTCAGCTCCTTCATTACTTTCTCTAGCTCCTTCATTGGGGACTTGGAAACATGGCTTTCATATCCATCTCTTGCACAGCTTCATGCAGTAGGGGAATTGACCATGTCGGAGCCCGTTCCCACAATCACCAAGGTCCCACCAGAGTGATTGGCACAGATGCCCGTCTGGATGGCAGACTCTTGTGCATTCAGTGGTGACTTCTGGCTTGCTCCCCAGCTGACTTTCTGCCTTACTGGCAATTTGCAGAACTTTCTTCTGATTGGTTAAAAATAATAAACCCATAGCCTTAGACAAGTCGATGTGCCTTAAAGTTCCTTAGGGACACCATGGGGGACCTTCTAGCCCGAATGAGTTGCTTTTATTGAGGAAAGTCTAGGACAAAGATTCTGACAGATAGGTCCTGGGCATTCCCTTTTTCTAGTACCTTCTTTGGGTGAGGGGATGAAGCATGCCTTTGTTCATGTCCTACTGTGGCCGCCAGGCAGTGGGGCTGCCTTATGAAGACATGGCTTCATTAGCATGGAAGTGGCCCCAGGACCGAACTTTCAGTCAGCTGTTCAGAGAGAGCACAGTGTATCTCAAGCTATGTGTTATTTGATCCGAGGGGAATTAAAAAAAGGAACTTGCCTCCTAGATCCAGGCAAGGAACTGGTAGGAAGAATAAGGCACATCCCAGACGAGGCACACTAGCTTATGTTCCCAGATGTGAAAAACCCAAAGACCACCTCTGCCTCAGCTCCTAAGAATTCTGTCTTTCCATGTATAAAGTAGAGGCCTGTCTTCCCAGCACTGCTCATGCATGATTTGGAGCTGTAGTGGTTGCTAGGCAACCAGGAGACTTCCATAGAAGATCTTAAATCCTGCCCAATTCATACAAGAGTCAGAGGGCTTGAGTTTCTCCCTCACAGGTCCAGGTTCCTCTCCCAGGCCTGCTCACAGGCATTTACCCCATTCCACTCAGTTCTGACTGTCAGAGGATGCCCCCCTTTTGCAGCTGGGTAAGGAGGTGATATTTGCTGGATGGACATCACAGAGCATCATTAAATCACAGGGCTTTCCTTAAAAGATTTGGGTCCAAATCGCACCCATTGTAATCTTAAGATATTCAAGAAGTGCACAGTTACTGTGATGTAACTTGGGCTCCAGTCTGTAATCCACCTCTTCAGCTGTGAGTAGAGGACATCTGTCATCACTGGGGTGTATGTGTGTGTGTGTGTGTGTGTGTGTGTGTGACACCACCACCATCACCACAACCACCAAACCAAGAATCCTGTGAAAGCATTTCAGCCAATCATCTCCCAATGCCTTCATGGAGCAGAGTCATTTGCTAGCCCTCCAACTCACGGGTTCCTAGGATGAACATCTGCTTGGGATAAGGCTCAGATGATCCCGAGCTGGATTCTGGAAGTTCATGCTTTCATTTGATTTTGTGACAAACCCCTGCCCGCTAATCATCCACTCCATCTGAAAATGAGAGTGAACACAGATCAGTATTTAAAGGAAAGGGACTCAAAACTGAAGCTCCTCCCTACCAGACATTAAGAATTACTGGTGGAATCCAAACTGGTTTACATAGTGGATTTGGGGATCCAGACACATGATCCACACTCGTACCTACTTCATGTTGAGAACGTTGCAGAGAAGCAAACGTATCTGTAGCTCCACCCCACAGGGCACATTGTGTTTGTAGTAATGGGGGTATTCGCCCTCATCTCTCATTTGAGCTTCTTTGTTCCACTTGAAGGATCTGGAAGTCCCCTTGGTCCTGAGTTGGATGAAAATTTTGTGACTGTTCCTGATACCTTAGGTGACTGGAATGAGGAACAGGACCTGACTGTGAGTTGATCGTTTTCTTCAGGAGATATGGAAAGTGAGGTACGAGGAAAAAATGGAACCCCCTACAATAAATTTACTGTTTTAGACAAAGGAGCATGTACCCTCATGCTCTAGGAAATACTCAGACAAGAATGTAGCAGTGAACACTATCTCCACACAGTGTTTCTATAGTCACCTCGGAGCTGAATGCACCAGAAAACCAAAACACGCAAGAGATTTCCAGCCATAATGTAGTCCAGTAGCTATCCATCCTGAGTGGGTTGGTCAGACTGAGAATGATTCCAGAATTAAACAATTTTTTAAAATGATTTTCAAATAAAAAAAAATTTTGGAGTCATTTCATTTATACAGAGGACATTTTATATTGTACTATTTGTACTGTCAAAACTGGGAGACAGCAACCTGATGTGCAGGGAAAAGGAGTTGTTGCAGTTTTTGAAAATAAATTCTATTGGAACCGTTTTTACTGGTGTACGTGTCCTCTGTGGATGAAGTTATAGTAGATTCTACTTAACTAATATGCACAAGACATTCATTATCTCAGTCCCAGGTAAATTTGTCCACATCATGAGTAA
Organism: Micromys minutus; assembly: GCF_963924665.1. Lineage (NCBI taxonomy): Eukaryota > Metazoa > Chordata > Mammalia > Rodentia > Muridae > Micromys > Micromys minutus. Next base: position 7,813,961 of record NC_137968.1, read on the forward strand.
GGCTTAATAAAGGAACTATGTATGTATAGCCATACGTTTCAAAAGACCAGTCACTTGAATGTGGCAAGAGCTCAGTTTGTAAAGACTCTGTGTCAAAAACCTACACAGGCAAGCTGGAGTGTGGGATGAATTTTTAATTCTGATGCTTGGGAAAAGGAGAAAGATCTCTGGGGCTCACTCACAAGCCAACCTCTGTAGCTCAACTGGTGAGCTTCAGGCCAATGAGAGACCTTGTCTCAAAGAAGGTAGGCACCCTCCTTTTTCTAAGTTTTATGTTTTAGTTGAAATGTTATTATGTAATGGAAATGGATACATTTTATAGACATGTAATTTCCCCCTTCTGTTTCCTTCCTCCAACCCTTCCATCCCCTGTTTTGGTGTATTAGAGCTGACCAGTCGTATTGAATAAGGCATTAGGGAGACCATCTCTAAGGAAGACTAATTATAAATATTTCTAAAAAAATGTCTAGGGACATGAAATATCAAAACAAAGAAGTTAATTGTAATTACCAGAAAGTCATCTAGTAAAGCGACTTGCAAGATTATCATATATACATAATAAATCCAAAGACAACAACATATATAATCATTTAGATAAATGCATAGACACAATATACATGTACATATTGTATATGATAGAAAGAGTTTTGTTTAAAGCAAACAACTCAATATCAACACTACATTTACTGCATTGTAAGCATTTAATATTATATCCCTCTTCAGGGAAAAACATGCTGATTGAGAGCTACCAAAGCTATCTGTTGAACCATACTCAGACATAAAACATAGAAAATGTTATAGTAAAAGAAATAGATTTTACAAAGTATGTTTTCCAAAACAAAGGTATTTATCAAGAAACAATTTAATGTAGACATGGAGAGCCTGTTAAAATGGGGTAATTCTTGCCAGCAATAACCACTGTCACCCCATGGCTCTGTTTTCAGTCCCATGCAATCTGCCCAGCCTCACTTGATAAGAACCATTGGCCTTTCTAAGATATTACCTAAGCATTGCAGAAGTTGGTCTACCACTGAAGGGCTTTGTTATTTTCAGGATGCTTCCTAGCTTCCAAGAAGTCTATATTGACGATCCCTCTTTCAGCAACTTAGCATCACTTTCTCAGACTTTTTACTGTTTGACTCACTCTCTTATTTAATTCATTAACCACTAATTGTTTACTCTTTGCCCTTATACACAGTTGAAGCAATTTTGCCACAGTCTTATACACTGGTATTCTGCAATGAATATTTACACAATCTCCCACTCTTTTTCTCTCTCAATTTGATGCATTCTGCTGAGTAATTTTAAATTAAAATGCTCCTAGTACCCTAAATTAAATAAACTCATGCCTGGTTTATCATATGGTTCGTTATTTTTCAGTTCTCAGAAAGGGCGATTATAAGTATGTTCTTCCTTTATCCATTTCATCCTTATCAAGCCTTTCTGGGAAGTTGATTTACTAGCTATCTTTGACAAAGTAACCAAAATGGCCTCCAGAGAGCATCACGTCTCACTGGAAATATTGCCCATTTGTGGCCAACTCAGTGTCAACAGTTTTCAAACTGGTCTTTTAGTAGAGGGGTTTCAAGAGAGACTCTGGGAGAGGAGAGAGGAAATTGAGATTCTCTGGCAGGGAGGAGGCTCTAGACCTCCTCCGTGCATTCAGTGAGATTACTATGCTTTTCATACTAGGTTTCCACCCAAAGCCTTCAGTGTAAGCCTCCTATTTCTAACCTCCATAGAATTCCTGACTCTGAAAGGCATTCTAAAGAAAACAAGACAGTTACCTTCAATTTATTATGACGTGCTTTAAAAATCGCCTAGTATTAACAAGACCTCAAGTTCGTCTAAAATACTAGTATAATTCCGTTAACTTCCACAGAGGTATGGGAGGCAGTGTGCAGTGATCCAAGAAGGCTTAGTCTGCTGAGTCCTGATGGCCCAATAATAGTTTTGAACATTATGGGGATAAAATAAGATTCAAATATTTCTTTTTTTGTAGTTTCTGCCATTTCCCAATGCAACATAAAGTTAACAGTATAACTGGATTTCGACTTGTCTTAAGCCATTTATCATTTTGAGGAGTAGATAAAAATCCATTGGATATCCTCTAATTGTCCATTTTGGTTTGATCTTGGTATACCCTACAGGAGAGTTCTTTTCAGTGTGGTGAAAACCTGAAGGCAACAAGTTTTATAGCAGAGCATCCTAGTGGCTTCATGGAAACTGGGATATGAAGGTTCTGGCTGTAGTCCTGAGTGGAGAGCATTCAGATTCAAATCTCAGCACTCAAGCCTCATGGACACGGGTCTCTGGGCAAGGGACATGTTTCTGTCTACTCACCCATCGGATGTTGAAGAATGCAATATGGATGCTAGTTCCACATGGGTATGATGAGGACCATGTGCAAATGAAGAATTGCAAATGTGCCCAGAAAGCTTGGTTTGTTGAAACCAGCTGCAACCTCAGCAGTGGGGAGACAGAAGGAGAAGCTTCCACACACGTCAGGGCCCCAGAGTGGAAGCCTGTATCTAAAAGGAAACACAAAACTAAACCCCCAAGAAACCCAGTTTTTGGTCCGTGTAGATTGCTATTTCCATGTATTTTTTTATTCATCCCTATCTTATTTACGGGAGAGATTCTGATGAAAAGTGCATATCTACATATCACATTGTAAAAGTGAATATTAGTTATTTCTTAACATAGGTGAATGTATGGTGAGGATAAAACAAGTCAGTTGGTCTTGTTTTATAAATCACAATGTGTGTTCCGTGGAAATATTTTGAATTAGTCATAATATAAATTCTTTAAACACCTTGGTATATCATCCCTGTAATGAAATAAAGTGTTTTGCCCATTTTTACTTTCTCTAGTGGCATGGTTAATGGCTGTTTGATCCTGTCTGCTCTCAAGTGCTCTCACATTCTGGAATATTAAAAAGCACAGTAGTGTGTGCAGCTGCAAGGATAACATTGAAATGTGTGCTGTAACCAGCCTTATTTGCAAGGACTTCTGTGTCTTCCTGAAAACAAGTGGTGTCAGTTTAAAGCAGTGCCTTTCTTAAGAACCCTGGAAAATGGTGAAGTGCTTCTATCCTAGATCTAAAATACTTGATTCCAATTCTTACCTACCTGGTGCTCACTGATACCTATTGGGTCCTAATGACACTCCTACATCTTCATTGATCAGTCCATGAACAATCCACATTCTTGCATTGACCCTGACACTCTTTTCAGGAACTAAAGGTGACATGCAAAAATTTCTATTTTGCAGCAGGAACTCTATTATAAGGCTGAATATTTCTGATCTCATGTATGAAGATAAGATATAGTAAAGAATTGAACCTTATAATTTTTTTGGTTGTGCATGAGGGCAATTATTTGTGTGTGTGTGTGTGTGTGTGTGTGTGTGTGTGCACATGCATGTGTGTGTATGCACATGTGTGTGAGTGGGTGTGTTTGTGTGTATGTACATGTGCTAGTGTGTATGAACATGTATATCTGTGTGCATGTGTGTGAATGTGTGTGTGCATGTGTGTGTGCATGTGTGTGTGTGTACACATGCATGTGTGTGTATGCATATGTGTGTGTGAGTGGGTGTGTTTGTGTATATGTACATGTGCTAGTGTGTATGAACATGTATATCTGTGTGCATGTGTCTGAATGTGTGTGTGCATGTGTGTGTGTGTGTGTGTGTGTGTGTGTATGTGTGTGTGTGTGTAGATCAGAGGGCAGCTTCAGTTAGTTGTCTTCCTCAATTGCTTTCCCCCTTTTTTTCTTTTTATAATACTTTTTACTTAATCTTTGAAAACTTCATACTTGTATACACAGTTTCTTAATCATATCAATGTCCATCCCGCAGGATTCCCCCAACACATTTCACTGCAACTGCCCATCGCTGGCTTTTAAAGTTAGTATTTGCAATTATTATTACTGTGATTCACTGAATCACTTTAGTGTTGCCAATTTGAGTGTGAATCTGAGCCTATGCACTTGAGAATGGGCAAGCTGCCAGGTATAATTTATCAAAGAACAGGTGGCTCTCTTTCCCCCAGTAACTGTCACACTGCTAGAGTGAAGCCTCAGCAATCCTTCCATGATCTATGTTAGAATTTTAGCTGGTTTCATTTCCTAAAGGTCTCGTGCAGTAACCACAGTTTCACCATATATTAAGGGTGTCACAGCACTTAATAGAACTCCTCCCCATTCCCTGGCTCCTACAGTCTTTCCACCCTATTGTCCTCAATGTTTCTGGACTCTTGTTGTTGTGAATCTTCTGTGTACAGCTGAGCACTCCCAGCTCCTTGCTTTCTGCACTTAGAACAGTTATGAGTCTCTTCATTAACTACTTTCTACGGCAATAGGAGATTCTTCTGACCCCCACTGAGAACAGCACAAATCTGTGGCTATGGACATATAGGTTCCTTCCTAGGGTCTACGACAGTCATGACTTCCCGATGGTGTTTTTATAGTATCAGGCATGGATTTCTTCATGTGGAGAATGGAAATAAAGAGTGTGGTTGGCTATCTTCATGAATCATCTTGCCACCAGTGAGCCAGCCAGCGGGCACATCTTGATTATGTTGGTAAGACAACAGATGATCTTTCTCCCTCAGCAGCATGTGGAAGCACTTTCAATACCATGGAACCTAGTCAGCAGAAACAGAATTTCCTGACAAATTTAAGACTGATTTCTTTGTGTTTTACAACCAAACCAGTGGTACCTAGCAATAGAATCTTACATATGTAGTTATGGTGGACAGTCTAGAGCCTGTATTATTTTGGGTGCTTCTGGGGGCCTCCCTGACTAATAGAAAGGCTACTTGTACCTAACACTAAAATTGTCCTTTAATAACCCAAGAGTCTGGGAGCCATTGTTTATCCATGAGCAGAGGGGTACTCTGAAAAATCTATCTGGGATTCTAATTTTTCTGGCTTCAAAATTTAATCCAGGTTAATCTCACAAAACAGAATGTTTTAAAATTAGGATCAACATATGACGTAAAAGTATGATGTGGAGGTTGTCTTTGAGGGCCAGAGTGGCCTCACTTTTTTTAACCAGTAACATTCATTTGCCTACAAATTTTATAATTTCATTTTTCTTCATGGCTGAGTAATATACCATGTTGTACGATTACTGAATTTTCACTATTCATTCACTAGTTGAGGGATATCTAATCTGAACACACTTGCTAGTTATTATAAATAGGTCAGTGTGATGGTTTGAGTAAAAATAGTCCTTATAGGTGCATGGAGATTGGCCTTGTTAGCAGGTGTGGCCTTGTTGAAATATGTGTAGCCTTGTTGAGTTTTCCGAAACTCAAGTTCAGGCTCAGTGTCTCTCGGTCTTTACTACTTGTGGATCAAGGTGTAAAACTCTCAGCTCCTTCTGCAACGCCATGTCTGCCCATACACTACTATGCCTCCCACCGTGATGATTACAAACTAAGCCTCTGAAACTGTAAGCCTGCCCCAGTTCAAAGGCTTTCTTTTTAAGAGTGATTGTGGTTATAGTATATCTTCCCAGCAATAGAAACCATAACATAGACAGAAAGAAGCTGGTGCCAGGGACAGGGGTGTTGCTGTGATAGACCTAACCATGCTTTTATTTGGAAGAATGTGGGCTTTGGGACTTAGGATTAGAAAAGCAGTTGGGAGCTTTAAGTATGGATTAATGGGCCATACAAGTAGGGGCATAAAAGATAGTGGTGCTGAGGGTGATTTGAACTGTGCTTAGCTCTGGATGTATCAGAGAAGAGGATCTTCAGTATGTAGTCTAGAGAGTGTTCTTACTGCTTGAATATTGGTAAGCAATGTGGCTGAATTCTGCACTTGTCCAAAAACATTTGCCTGAGACTAAATTGAAATGTTTTTTGGATTAGTTGCATTGGCAGAGGAAAATCCGAATCAGCCTAGTATCGACTCTGCGGGGTGGTTATGAGTGTCCAGACTGATTTCCAAATGGCAGCGCTGTTTTCCACTCTCACTTGCAGTGCCCCAATTTTTGTCATATTTCTGATCTGGGCAATTTTGGCTGGGATGAGATGGAATCTTAAACACAAACCGAGGAAGACACCGGAGGATAGAAAAACTTCCTAGACTCAGAGATGAGAAGAACTAACCTCTGAACATGGCCATCCTACCAAAAGCAATATCCAAATTCAACACCAGGGTGTTTCTCATGGATATAAAAATAACAATTTCAAGTGTTGTATGAAGGAGCCAAAGATTACTGAAGTAATCTTTAGTAGAAAGGATACTGGTGGAAGTACCATCAGATCCAATTTCAAATTATATTGCAGAGCCATAGTAATCAAAACAGTATGACATGGGCAGAAAACAGATACATATAAATCATCAGAATGGAATACAACACTGGACACAAGTTTAACTGCACACAGCTACAGTTCTCTGATATTTAACAAAGATGCCAAAGATAATCATTGGAGGAGAGACAGCATCGTCAATAAATGGTGCTGGTAAGACTGGATTTGTATTTCATCATGACAGCCAATAAACCTGAGCCTTCCCATTGATCCTGCACAAAACTCAATGTCAAAAAATTTCAGTATAAGATCTGTTACCCAGAAACTGCTAACAAGAAGGAATTAAGAATGCTCTAGCTTAGAGGCACAGGTAAGGACTTACTGGTAAGGCAGGAAAGAAGACTGATGCCTGACAAATGCCATGAAACTAACATGCTTCTGAACAGCAAAGGCATCTAGGGATTTGAAGAATCTTTATCAACTAAACACCTGTCAGAAGATTAATATGTAGAATATACAAAGAACTAAAAAATCTAAACATCAAGGAAACAGCTAAAAAACTGGGTTTTCGGAACTCCACAGAAAGTTCTCAGAGAAGTACAAATTGCTAGTAAATATTCCAGTATTCCAATTCCTTAGTCATCTTAAAGCTCTAAGACTGTATGTTATTCTTTTGTGATTTGAGGCTTTTCATGGAACCTAGTCCCCACAAATTCTGCCAGACTGACTAGCCAGTGATCTTCATGGACTCATTTGAACCCATGTTTTCAGAACTGAGATTCTAGAAACATCTCATTGCACTTGCATTTTTCGTGCGCGGAGGGGATTGAACTCAGATCCTTGTAGAGACCTCAGTTGTATTTGCCAGAAGATTAAAAAAATCCCTCAAGAAATATTTCAAACTGACCATATCACCAAATGTAGTTTTTCTTTTGGTTTGTTAGTGCCCTTGGGTTTCTAACAGAATCTTCCCAAAACTCAAGCGTTTACATCATAATTTAATGATAATTTAAAGGATAATTCCACTTCCGTTGTTTGCTCTCTGCTGTGCACATTAGACATGATGTGCTAACCAGTTCCCATAGTTATCCATCCACCCACTGAGATAAGGGACCAATATGGAGAGAAAGTGATGAAGAAAGAGGAAGAGCTCATTTAGACTTGTTCATAGCACCTGTCTCCATCAGTCTTAGGATAATGGCAAGGTAGAAACAGGTTTGAACTCCATAGCAAGCGAGAACATTCCCAGTGTTTACCAGGAAGTAGAGAGGATGGAGTTAATACCTTTCAGTGCAAATCCTCAGTCACTACGGACTCCAACTAGGCTCTAGCTGTGAATAGTGTTTCCTATTGTAAATTCTAATAGGTTAGTTCATTGATAATCGTACTATCTTCATGATCCAATCACCTCAATAGAGCCCCCACTGGTAGAACACGCCTTCAACACGAGAGCCTTTGGGGACGCTTCACACCTAAACTCTAACACACACAAAGTTTGAACGTTTAGTAGAGGTGATGTTGTAGGTTGCAATAAAGAAACTACTACACACTAGTTATACTGTAAACAACACGCTTAGCTTCTTACAACTTTGGAGGATGTCCATGAAGGTACAGGCAAATTCAGGACTCACTCCTGGTTTGCAGATTCTCATTTATTTTCTCAGTGGGTCATCAGATAAAGGAATGGTGAAGGAGTCTTTGGAGCCTCTTTTGCGAGGGCACTGGTCTGATCGGTGAGGATTCCATATTCTAGCATCCTCATATTGGCCATTGGGTTCTAGCATAGGAATTTGGGAAATGTACAAATGTACAGCCAAAGAAAAGAGGGCAAAATAGAGAGAGGGAAATCTGAAGGAAATAGAGAAGGAGAATATATTTTTTTAATAGTTGGCATTATGTTAGTTGAAAGGAACAGTAACCAAATCAAATAAATTTCATTGTTAAGGGATGCTGGGTCCAGCATGGAAACAGAGATCAGGATGTTTATGGGGTTTCAGGAAACACCCCAGTAAAATCCAGGGATTTGAACCCTTGGCAAGACACTTTGTGGCTTTCCTCTCTGTGCTACGCCACAAGGTTTATTTTTATACATTCCCCACAATGATTATAACCTGGCTTCTTTTGCCGTATTGCAGAGTAGCCCTAATAAGTATCCGGCTGTCTGTGTTACAGGGCAGGCTTCCCAGGGGAAACTGTCTTACATCCAGGTTGGATCCAGGCCCACTAAGGGAGGGAACTTTCTAGGATAGCAATTAGGTCAGCTGATTGCTGCTATGCATCATGGGATACATGGGATGATCAGTTCCTCATAATGGGCAAACTATACACAGGTAGCTTAGAATCATTTAGTCGAAACTCTTTCTCAGACAAGTTTTGAATCAGCACTCACGTGTTCCCAGTTCTTTTCACGTCCGACAGCTCACACGTTATCCAGTGGAGAAACCCACTACTGCTGAATGATGTAGCCCCTCTTCACAAGTGTGGCAGAGAATAGGTGAGGTTACAAAATCTGAGTAGCGCGGCCTTAATTCATCTCACTGAGCACTTTGTTCTTGTTTTGTTTCTTTCCTAGCTTTGCCCTTATAAACCTACGTGCCTCAAAACCTTTAGCGCTCTTTCTCTTCTGACACATTGTGGTACTTAGAATAAAAATGGCTTCCATAGGCTCAGCAGGAGTGGTGCTATTAGGAGGTGTGGCCTTGTTGGAGGAGGTGTGGCCTTGTTGGAGGAGGTGTGGCCTTGTTGGAGGAGGTGTGGCCTTGTTGGAGGAGGTGTGGCCTTGTTGGAGGAGGTGTGGCCTTGTTGGAGGAGGTGTGGCCTTGGTGGAGGAGGTGTGGCCTTGGTGGAGGAGGTGTGGCCAGTGACCTCTCCAGCACCATGTCTGCACAAGTGCCACCATGCTTCCTGCCAGAATGACAGTGACAATGTACTAAACCTAGGAACTGTAAACCAGCCTCAATTAAATGCTTTCTTTCATAAGAGTTGGCTGTGTTCATAATCTCTGTTCACGGTAATAGAAAGCCTAAGACACACATTTTCTTTGGTTACTTTTCCCTGAACATTTTCCACTTTATTAACAGGTTTTGATGGCCCATGATTTCTAATAAAGATACTTATAATATTTATTAGGAAATCTAGACCGTCAATCCACTCAATTTTAAAAGTCAGATTTACTGCTACTGAATCTGTGGCCTCCTGGGGCTGAAGTATGTCAAGACTGACATGATTAGGAGCATGATCTATCTGTTTAGTTCGTAGAAAACAACAGGCTTGATGAAATTCCTAGGCAAATGGAAGGAACTTGGAAGCTATCATCCTGAGTGAGGTGACCCAGTCACAAAAGAACACTCATGGTATGTATTCACTGATAAGTGGATAGTAGTCCCAAAGGTTTGAAATATCCAAGAAACAATTCACAGAACTTTTGAAGCTTAAAGAGAAGGAAGGCCAGAAGGTAGATGCCTTAGTCCTTCTTAGAAGGGAGAACAAAACACTCACGGGAGGAAATAAAGGGACAAATAAAGGAGCAGGGATTGGAGAAAAGATCATCCAGAGACTGCCTCACCTGGGAATAGACCCCATATGCAGCCACTAAACCCAAGCACTATTGCTGATGCCAAGTAGTGCTTACTGGCAGGAACCTGATATGGATGCCTCCTCAGAGGCTCTGCCAGAGCCACACTGATACAGAGGAGGATGCTTGCAGCTAACCATCAGACTAAACCCGGGGACCCCAATGAATGAGCCAGAGAAAGGACTGAAGGAGTTGAAAGGGTCTGAAACCCCATAAGAAGAACAAAATTATTAACTAACCAATCCCAGCACAGCTCCCAGGGAGTAAAACACCTACAATGAGTTCGCATGGAGAGACCCATGGCTCCAGGTGCATATGCAGCAGAGGGTAGCATTTTCTGACATCAGTGGGAGGAGAGGCTTTTGATCCAGTGAAACCTCATTTTCTCTGTGTAGGGGAATGCCAAGATGCTGAGGTAGAAGAGGGAGGTTGGGAGAGGGAGCGCCTTCGTGGAGGCAAAGGGAGGGAGGCATGGGATTGGTGGAAAGGGGATAACAGCTGAATTGTAAATACAAAGAATATCCAATAAATTAATTAAAAAAAGAAATTAACAGGAAGGCACAAAGTTGTTTTTGGATAATAGGAATATTTTTGTATATATGAATATATATCAATAAGGAAAAGGTTAACGACACTTCACAGGCATGTGATCATGTGCTAGCTTCCCCTCTCAAGAGCTTCCCTGTTCTCTATGGGTTTTTTTACTTGGGTTGTCAGCCTTGGTAATAGCTGGAGTTTTAGGGGGGTTGGCTAAGCCCTTATAGGGTCCTGAACTGTTTATCTGGGAAATGAGTTTTTATAGGGAGCCGAATATCTTTCTTCTGTTTTCTTCTCCATTTTCTTGTCCTTTCTCTTTTCTGTGAATGAAAACTTCCTTTGTCACAACGCGTAATTTCCCTCTGTCACCAAATGACCCACAGCAGGGCTCATCTGTCAAAGCCAGTGACTGCCAGTGTCTTTCTATGACACCATCTTGCATGCTAGCATACCATTGTAGCCTTCCTCAACCCTGCATGTGGTGCTTAAATTTTATCTTTGATATTAATTTCAGCGATTGGTTTGCAGTGTTATGTGATTTGGAAAACCAAAAATATGAACGTATTAGTGGGAAAAGACCGACATTACATAGAATTTTCGGTGATTCCAATTCTGTTTGAATTTATTATTAGAAGACTAAAAAGAGAAATTGCTACATCACATTTTTATGATTCTGGAGGAGGAGTTTGTTTCCCTTTGGCAACATCTGACCTTTCAGATGTCTTTGATTTTAAACTGCAGTTCTATTTAACTGTTTAATACAGTGGATATTTATTTCTTAACATTTCTTCCCCCCTCCACATTTATATATGTATGTGTACACACACACACACACACACACATTATTTTATTATTATAAGCAAATTAAATTCCAAGGAAGTTTTTTTTTTTTTTTTTTTTTTTTTCAAAGTGAATGACCCTTGATATTGGACTTCATGGTCTGATTTATTTTTGGTGTGTGGTCATTTTGGTAGGATTTAGAACAGTTTGGTAAAGATCACCAATATTTACAATATTTTGACTCAATTTACATGTTGCATTCTTTCCATGATTTTTAATCACAGAGTCTGGGATACTGTTTAATTGTATTAACATACTATTTTAAAAAAATCGCTGACTTTCCTCACAAGCAAACAAAACTACAACAAAAAACTCCTCCCTTCAAAAACAAGCCCCCCCCCCCAACCTGTTAAGAATAGAAAAAATCAAGTTACACTTAAGAACTAGGTAAAGCCAAGTCGCCCTCAGAATCCAGTATAACCTTTGGCACAGGAAACCCCTTTTAGAGAGTTGTTGCTTTGTTGAATTTTGAGAGCATCTGCGAAAGGCAGACTAAGTCCCCGCCTGCCACCGTGCGGACACTCTGAGAACTGCACCACGTTCTCCAGTTCCCTGGTGGACATGAGTTATGACAAAAATGCCCAGATGATTTAGATGAGAAAAGAGTTTTCACTTGAAAACAGACCATTACTGAAACAATTGTGAACAAAAACGACCAGAAACCTCCATCTTGGAGTGAAAGGACATGAAGAATTAGATATTTTCATTCCTTTAGCACCCACGGGTCAAGTTCCATCTCATTTAACGAGTTTGTTCAGTTTCCCCAAAATCTGTAATTAGTTCGAGACGAAGAGATTCGTATTGACAATAAAGGGGGACTGAGGGAGAGTTCTCAAACCCAGGCTGCTTGAACGTGGCGGACATCTGCCTTTTTTACCTCGTGTGATTAATTAGCGGGAACAGAATGAGAAAGAGTGTGTTTGAGGCCCCTACAAATATCATATTTCCCTCTTCTTCGCGTCCTTAGCACAAATGCCGATTATTCTCTGACTTGTTTCCATAAAGAACTGTTTTCATGTGCAGAGGGCGGAGCCCTTTTCCTGTATCGTTGCGGATATCCCGGCACGTTGCATTGCCTGGCATTCCACTGAGTACCGACTCAGGCAATGCCTACGCTCTGTCCTCCGGTGTCCTTTGTGATCTGGTCTGGGGGCATTTTTGTCCCTTCATAGCCTGTCTTCCCTCTATTGTGTGTTTATGACACGCGTGGGCATTTTTTTTTCTAAGGACACATTTCAGGTCTTGCTACTGCGCAGCCTCTGAGGTTTCACGCGTCCGCTGCAAATTCCACCTTTCCCTCGTGAGTACTTTATTAGACGTCCAGATGTCTCAAGTTCCAAAACGCAGCGCTTGCTTGTTGCTTTTTATTGTCGCTCACTGCTAGCCACGTGATAAGAACCCTTTTTATCATCGTGACCACATTTGGACGTGGGAGTCTCAACAGGCGTAAATATACATAATTCATAAAATTATGAGAACACGATGTCTGATGGGTCTCAGCATATCCAGAGGGCATTATTCTACTTAGCCGTTTCTTCAGGGTGGCGAGAGCATCAAACACTTGGAGATTTCCTTTCACCACGTGGATGTCTTTCTACTTCAGTTTCTCTCTTGGATTTCAGTTCCTACATGAGATGAGACACAAAGTCATGTGGAGCCTTCCAATCCCTACAAAAATCCATTTGTGAGCTGACAGGAAAAGTCGCGCGCATGCCTCTGAGCACTAACTATGCAGTAGGAATTGTTCCACACACTTACATCTCATAATTCAGTTTATTTCCACAACGCTGTAAGAAGGGGGGGGGGGGAAGCTTTTCCATTTAGAGAGAAAAAAAAACTTATAAAATATACTTTGAACCATTAGTTCCAGAGGGCTTTCTACAAAGCAGTTACGCAGATAAAACCTCTATATGATGATACCACCAACCGAATCTACCATCTGAGTACCGGCAGTTGGGCTCTGGAATTTACACCAGAAGCTTTGTACGGTTTTAAGCCGCTTGCTCTGGAAGCACGTCCTGGAGAGAAAGTGAAGAACGATCTCACCTTCTAGATTAGATGACCCAACATGAATGAATCCAGTTATGATGGGAGGATGCCAGTGGATTCCACATAGTCTTTAATAGGCTGTGGGCTTGGAGGACCAAGCCGACCCTGGGTTCTCATGGACGATGTTTGTGTATTTATCGTCGTTGTTTGTTTTTTGGGGAAACCACCTGCTCCAAATAAGAGTGCTCCATTTAGTGCCAAGAAAGCAGATCACAAGAAATAGTCAATGCAGAAGATTGAAAGTCCGAAGAAGGGAAACGTTTTATGTGCATATGGGTGTTGGAAACTATATTGAATACTCAGACTTCTAAAATATTGAGGATGCTTAATATTTTAAATTATCTTTTTTGGATTATCAACAAAACATGGAAATTATTATTTGAAAAGATTCCCCATAAGCACATGTAAGTACACACACACACACACACACACACACACACACACACACACACACGGTTGGCATTTATACAGGTGGAAATATGAAAAGTTTTAAACCAACATAAACACAGCATTGCTTGTAGGATTAATAGAAACTAGGTAACAAAATAATTTAAAATTCTTTCAAAATTAGAAAGAAGCCTTCCTTGCCAACAAAGAGTAAAAAACCACACACACCCTGAAAAAAAAAAAATCCTCCAACAGTCGTTTGTGAGTTCAGACGTCTTCACTACTGGCTGGCCCACTCCTGTGAGGTGCCCTCGCTGCTGCTGCTCAAAGCAGTTTCCACAGTTGGCATCTTTCTTTGGTTTCTCCCAGGATCTGATTCTGTGCCCGTCGATTACGAGACGATATCCCACTTCTCTGAACTGCAAGTACCTGGCACAGGACATCTCCTGTTTGCCTCCTTATCTCCCTGCCCGACCTTTCTGCAGATCAGACGTTTCCCCAGACATCCTCTTTGCTTCGTCCCTCTGATCCTCAATTCCTTGCTGATCGTCATTTGTATATAGGACTCAACTGAGAATTGTCAGCTCAGTCTCGTTTCTGAACTGCAGACTTGAAAACCCCAGCTCCTAGGCCACTTTGAGGATTCAGTGAGCATCTACTACACAGCACTTTATATATTATTTTTCCTATGTCATTTTGTATAGTACTTGGATTAATTGGCAAGGTAGATCCTATTTTCATGTTTACAGATTAGGATATTCAAACTTCAAGACTTGGAAGTTACTTGTCTGCTAATACATATTATTGCTTCAACCAGAGAAGTTACTTTAATGTCCTAATTTACTCAACTTGTGTATTCGCTCTGCAGTGAAAATTAAATTTCTGGACCATTTACTTAGGGAAGTTTTCATTTCAATGGCTGCATTCACCAGCATGAGGAACAGACTTAATTTTGAGCAGTCACCCTGTGCCAAACACTGTGCTTCATTTTGTACCTGAGCACGTCTGTCTGAGCAGACATCTGTCAGGACACAGCTGACCAGCAGGCAAACCTGGTTCTAAGTGATTTACTGATAGGAGATTGAGATGAAGTTACCTTTTCTCTTATGCACAGGTTTTCTTTATATTTCTTAGGTTTTAAATTCCCTTGGAATATATTCATTGTAAGTAGTTAGGGTTTTACTGCTGTGAACAGACACCATGACCAAGGCAACTCTTTTTTTTTGATTGTGTGCTTTTCTTTCCTTTTTTTTAAAAACAACTTTATTTAAAAAAACAAAGATAAATGTACAAATTTTAAGCATTTTTGCATAAAAGTATACGAATACATTTTTGTCGGTGTTTGTTTTTTTTTTTTTTTTTTTTTTTTTTTTTTTTTTTAAAGGTTTAATAGTGGAAGGCAACTCTTATAAAGAATAAAATTGAAGTGGGGCTGGCTTACAGGTTCAGAGGTTCAGTCCATTATCATCAAGGCAGGAACATGGCAGCATCCAGGCAGGCATGGTGCAGGAGGAGCTGAGAGTTCTACATCGTCATCTGAAGGCTGCTAGCAGAATACTGGCTTCCTAGGATGAGGGTTTTAAAGCCCACACCCACAGTAACACACCTCCTCCAACAAGGCCACACCTACTCCAACAGTGCCATACCTTCTAAAAGTGCCACTCCCTGGGCCCAGCATTTACAATCTATCACAGTAGTGATGCATTTTTATTAATGTTCTCACAAAAGTATATCATTTCTTTAATCACTTTTACCCCTCATACCCTATCCTTTCTCTAGCCTTTCACCTAATGCTGGCTAGTTTGTATATCAACTTGCTATAGGCTATAACCATTTTGGAACAGGGAATGTTAATTGAGAAAATGACCCTACCTGACTGACTTGTGGGCAAGCCTGTGGTTTGTGTATTCTTGATTGGTGTTTGATGTAGGTACCTTCATTCCTCAGTGAGGTCCTGCATGATGTAAGAAAACAGGTTGAGCAAGCTATGAGGAGCAAAGTCATAAGCAATACTCCTCCATGGCCTCCGTATCTGGTCCTTATACCAGGTTCCCTACTTGAGTTCTTACTCTGACTTCCCTTAGTGATGAGCTCATATACTGCAAGATGAAATAAACCCATCCCTACTCAAGTTGTGGTGTTTCATCACAACAAGACAAATGCTGAGGCGTGTCTCCCTATATTTTACCTCATTACCTCTAAGTCTTCCCTGTACTTACATGTCATTACATAGTCATACAGACACACATGCAGACACACAAAAGCAGACACATAAAGCAGAAACATATACGTGTATACACCACACACACACATGCACGCATACAACATATATAATAAACATTCATATGTATTTATAAAAAGTATACAATCCACAAATGAGGGAAAATATATTTGTCTTTCTCAGTTTGAATTATTTGAACTATTTTACTTAATAGGTTCTTCAATTACGTCAATGATAATATTTTGTTTTTAGAACTAAGATTAAATCCTATTGTCTATATATGTAATATTTTCTTTGTCTATATGTGAATTGATACCTATGTTGATCCCAGAACTTACCATTGTGAATATTGCTTCAACAAATGAGTGTCTCTGTGGTGTAGTGACTCAGAGGTCTTCATTTACATTTCTGAGGTACATTTCTTTTTACTAGGAACCTGTACTGAGTTTAGTAGCCAGACCAATTTAGTGTCCCAGCAGTGAATAAAGTCTCCCCCTCAACATTTATGCCACCATTTCTTAAATGTTTTCTTTTTCCTTTTTTCCCCTTCCCTACCCTTCTTTTTCTTCTCTTTTCTCCTCTTCCTCTTTCTTTCTTCTCCTTCCCTCCCTCCCGTCCTTATTTCCATTTCTTTTTCTTTCTTTCTTTCTTTCTTTCTTTCTTTCTTTCTTTCTTTCTTTCTTTCTTTCTTCTTTCCTTCCTTCCTTCTTTCCTTCCTTCTTTCCTTCCTTCCTTCCTTCCTTTCTTCACATTATATCCTGATTATGGCCCTCTTTCCTCCTCTTTTCAAAGTCTCACCCTTACAAATCTCTCCTTCAATTACCTCCCCCCCTTTTCTAAGGAGAAGGGTAAGCCCCTGGGGTACCACCTAACCCTGGGATATCAAGTTGCAGCAGGACTACACATCTTCTCCCATTGAGGCCCAAGCAGGCAGCCTAGTTAGAGGAATGTGACCCAGTGGCAGGCAAGAGAATCAGAGACAGCCTCTGCTCAAATTGTTAGGGGATCCACATAAAAGCCAAGCTGCACATCTTCTATGAATGTGTAGGGGGATAGGTCCAGCCCTTGCATGCTATTTGGTTGGTGGTCAGTCTTAGTAAGCCCTCATGATCCCAGGTTAGTTGACTGTGTAGGTCTTTTTATGGTATCCTTGACCCCTTTGGCTTGCTCATTTCTATCCTCCATTCTTCTAGAAGACTCCTCAAGTACCACCTGATACTTGACTGTGGGGTCTCTGCAGGATCTCAGCAGAAGCTGCTTCATGAGTTCTCTCAGAGGATAGTTATACTAGGGTCCTGTTTGCAAGCATAGCAGAGTACTATTAATAGTGGCAGGGGTTGGCTTTCTTACATGGGATGCATCTCAAGGAGGGCCAGTCATTGGTTGTCCATTCCCTCGCTCTAGGCTCCATTTTTATCCCTGCACATCTTAGGCAGGACAAATGTTGGGTTGAATTTTTTGAGTGGGTTGACATCCACTCAATTGGAATTCTTCCACTGGAATTCCTGACTGGCTACTGGGGATGGAAACTTCAGTTTTGATATCCCTTACTGGTAAAAGTATCAGTTAGGGTCACTCCCATAGACTCCCTGGAACCTCCCCTACCCTAGGTCTCCAGCTACTCCCAGAGATGCCTTTCATCCATTACTATACTCACTCCCACCCTCTTCTACACTCCCTTCCCCTACACCTAATCCCCAGAATATCTAAAACAATCCTGTACAATAAAAGAACTTCTGGAGCTATTACTGTCCCAGATTTCAAGTCATACTACAGAGCAATAGTAATAAAAACTTCATAGCATTGGCATAAAAATAGACAGGTTGATTAATAAAATAGGATCAGAGACCTATAAATAAACCCACACACTTAAGGGATCTTGAATGAAGCCAAAACCATACAGCAGAAAAAGGAAAGCATCTTCAATAAATGGTGCTAGTCTAACTGGGTGTCTGCACGTAATCTAGGCAAATAGATGAATTTATACACAAAATTCAAGTTCAAGTGGATTAAGGAAGTCAAATAAAACTGGATACATTAAATTTAATAGAACAGAAAGTGGGGAACTGCCTTGGACATATTGGCACAGGAGACAAATTCCTGAACAGAACACCAACAGCTCAGGCACTAAAATCAGTAATTAATAAATGGAACCTCTTGAAAGGGGAAAGATTTGCAAGACTGAGAACACCATCTATAAGACAAAATGGCAGCATCCAGAATGGACAAAGATCTTCAACAACCTATGTCTGACAAAGTACTAATATCCAAAATAGATGAGGAACTCAAGATATTAGACACCAATAAACCAAATAACCCTATTGAAAATGGGGTATAGAGCTAAACAAGGAATTAGCAGGGAAATCGCTAATGGCCAAGAAGTACTTAAAGAAATGTTAGTATCCTTAATCATCAGGGAAATGAAAATCAAAATGACTCAGAAAGTTATCTTGTACCCCTTAGAATGGCTAAGATAAAAAATCAAGTCAATGCACATGCTGGTGAGGGTGTGTAACCAGGGGAATTCCCGTTGTACCCATTGTACAACCACTTTGGAAATCAATTTGGCGGCTTTTCAGAAAAATGGCAATAGTTAAGGTTTCCATTCTTGCACAAAACATCATAACCAAGAACCAAGTTAGGGAGGAAAGGGTTTATTCAGCTTACACTTCCACATTGCTGTTCATCACCAAAGGAAGTCAGGACTGGAACTCAAGCAGGTCAGGAAGCAGGAGCTGATGCAAAGGCCATGGAAGGATGTTACTTACTGGCTTGCTTCCCCTGGCTTGCTCAGCCTGCTTTCTTATAGAACCCAGGTCTACCAGCCCAGGGATGGCTCCACTCACAATGGGCTGGGCCAGGGATGGCTCCACCCACAATGGGCTGGGCCCTTCCCACTTGATCACTAGTTGAGAAAATGCCTTACAGCTGGATCTCATGGAGGCATTTCCTCAACTGAGGATCCTTTCTCTATGATAACTCCAGCCTGTGTCAAGTTGACACAAAACCAGCCAGTACAGCCCAGCTTTAGAACTCCTGGGCATATACCCCAAAGATGCCCCATTATACTACAACTATGATCATAGCAGCTTTAGTCATAATAATCTCAATTTAGGAATAGCCTTGATGTCTCTCAACTGAAGGATGGATAAAGAAAATGTGGGACATCTACATAATAGAATACTATTCAGCTATTAAGGCAAAGACATCATGAATTTTGCAGGCAAATGGATGGAACTTGGGCATATCATCCTGAATGAGGTAGCCCAGAGCCAGAAAGACACACATGGTTGTATTTGCTTTTAAGTGGATGTTGGCTATAAAGTACAGAATAACCATGCTATAATCCACAGACCTAAAGAAACTAAGTAATAAAGAGGTCCCAAGGGAAGATGCTTAAATCTTACATAGGAGAAAAAATAAAAACAGTCATTAAAGGTGGATAGAGAGAAAGAAATGGGTGCAAGAGGTGGGTGAGGTAGGGAGGTCAGGTGTTCTATTAATGATGACCATTCTGACAAAACTCCTAAAATTTGTGTGGAAGTGAAAAAGACCCTGAATAACAAAGGCAATACTGAATTTTACACATATGTACACACACACACACACACACACACACACACACACACATATGAATTATCAACATACCTGACTTCAAGTTATGCAACAGAATCAAAGATACAAAGACAACACTCATGCATTTAGTGTTTTCATTTTCATTAAAACTCTGATTGCTAAGGATGTTGAACATATCCCATGATTACTGGATGTTTGCACTTCATCTGTTAAAACCTGTTTATTTCTTTGCCACTTTACTGGACAGGCTGCTTGGGTTTTGATATGCATACCCTGGGCCCCATACACATTTTATAGGTATCAGCGTTCTACCAGATGTAGAGCCAGCAGATCCCACTCCCTTTGGGATGTTTTTTCTTCATTCTGGTGATTGTTTCCTTTGCTGTATTTTTCATGCAATTTCACTTGTTAGAGCTTGGTATTACTTCCTGAGCACCAGGAGTCCTTTGAAGAAGGTCCTCTGCAGAACCTGGATTTGGAAATGTTTTTCCTGTAACAGATTTAGTTCTTAATTCACTGGGAGTTGATTTTTGTACAAGGAAAGGTGGAGGATTCAACATCATTTATCTACACGTTGATACCCAGTTTTTATAGCACCACCTGCTAAAGAGGTGGTCTTTATGCCGATGAAGTGTGTGTGTGCCTGTATGTGCATGGGTCCATGCGTTCGAGCATGAGAGAGAATGTGTGTGTGTGCATGTGTGTGCATGTGTGTTTGTATGTGCATGTATGTGTTTACTCCCCAGATCTGTTGGTACTGGTCTTCATGACTCCTAGGCTTTACCCATACTTACCTTATTTCCCACAAATGTCTAAAATGATCATTCTCAGTTGCAAATGTCATAGGAAAGCACTTAGGTATGCACTGTGACATTCCTGGTACGCTCCAACCTCTGTAGAATGGCACAGAATAACTCAGCAGGTCCTGTTCCTTGTATATATCTGGGTGTGTTTTGTATCCCCTCCCTGCAGAGCTAAGTTGGTGGCAAGTTCTCTTGACTTTAGACATTGTAATATAATACTCTGTTGGAAGCCTGCTTTTCTCACCTCAACACCTCCCTTTTCGATCATTAGGTTTCTTTCTTCTTGAGACTGGCTTAGGCATTATTTCTGTGAGAGTCTATGTTATCCGTAAAATCCTGGCTCTGCCTATGATTGCTCCAGAATGCTAAAGCTACCAGGCCATTTTTTTCCCTCTCTTTTCATTAGGTCAAAGTGTTCTTTTATGTTCCCCCTTTGGAAGCAGATTAATTTATTATTCTTTATTAAGTAACTGAAGAAAATCTTTCAAATATATAAAGCCCATAAAAGCAAACAGCTTGGGGGTAAATGAGGGACTAAGTCAAGGCTTACTCAAGCTCTTGGAGGGTCTGTATGCCTTAGCAATGTGGGTCTTTGAAGGGTAGGCTCCTCACCCTGCCTCAGGAATCAGCTTCTCATTGTTGTTTTTTTAATTTCCATAATTCATTCTTTCACTCACAATACACCCTGGTACATCTTTCCCTTCCCCCCTTCCCTCCCAGTCCCGCCCTTACAAATCCCTCTCCTCATTACCCCCCCCCCCTTATCCTCGGAGAAGCCCCCACTGGGTACCACCCCACCCTGGGACATCTAATCGTAACAGAGCTAAGCACCTCCTCTCTTACTGAGGTCCAGTTATGCAGTCAAGGAAGAAGGGTGTCCAGTGGCAGGCAACAGAGTCAAAGATAGTCCCTGCTCCAATTTTTAGGAGGCATATATGAAGAGCAAGTTGCACATTTGCTATAAATGTGATGGAGGCAAGGCACAGGCACTGAGTTCTCTTTAAATGGTGGTTCACTCTCAGTGAGCCCCTATGGTCCCAGGTTAGTTGACTGTGGTATCCTCTACCCTTTCAGCTTGCTCACTTCCGAGACTGCCCAGGCTCTGTCTGATGTTTTCTGGGGCTCTCAGTACCTGTTTCTATCTGCTGCTGGATGAAGCCTTCTGGATATAGATTCGCTAAGTATCTGTCCTACAAGATAGACTCTTGTGACTCGGCACTGGCTGGCCTGAGACTTGAATCTGTATATCGGGCTGTCTTCCTGTTTCTGTTTTTGGAAGGCTGAGGCTACAGGTGTGAGCTTCAATGCTCAGCTCCAACATTAGCCATGTTAAAACAAACAATTTTAGTAAAAAAAATAATTTGCAAGACGACTGGGTCAAAGGTTTTCACTTCTAAAACCTAGCTTGTAACCAACACAATGCCAAGTAGAACTTGAGCACTGTATGGCAGATCCTGCTTCCCTTAGGATTCTTACTTTTAGGATGGGCATTATTCTTCCTGCCCGGTCTCTCTCACTTAGGTGGCTGTCTGCATTTAGAAGTAAGTGCTCATTAAACTTTACTGTCGTCAGGTGTCCTTTCCACTGAGACCTCAGCTAGGAAAGGAGTCCAAAAGAGTAGCACAGGGTTCTTAATACACAGAGTGTCCTGTAGTTGCTGATTTTTATCACAGTCCCCAAAGGGGTGGGGACATCAAGACAGCACAGGAGAGTAATGCCAGTAAGCCTGTGTGGTCTGGTTAATACCAGAACACAGAGAACAGGAAACAAGCTGGTACATTAAACCCCGGCAGAATCTGGGATTCAGGTAACATGTAGCCTGCCCTCTGTGCTCATAAGAACTATCTGGGCATCTTCGTTGCTGTATGAAGATGCCTCTGCAGGGTTGGAAACAGTGTTTACATGTGGGCATCTTACAAGAAGCATGTCTGGACCATGCATCTCACACACTTTGCCCGTGCACACCAACAAAATGGTGGTAAGGAGAGTCCGGATGAGATGAAGCCTTCATAATTTCCCTTGTCAAGGTTCCTCCACACCTCAGAACAGCAGTACTACAATCAGGTTCCGGATGAACTCCCAGAGAGTTGACATCTTCTGTGTCTCTGCAGCAGAAGCCCGGGGTCTTTGCTATAGGTGACAGAACCGGTGCAGTCTCTCTGTGATCAGAACCAGATGCTGTGGGTATTTTCAGAAGGAAGGAATTCAGCAGAATCCTTAATATAACCCACGTGCATCTGAAGGAAAGAACAAATTATTTCTTTTTTGTTGAATAGATTGTATTTTATTTTTCATAATACATTATATTATATTTCCATATCAACTGAATATTGTAGACTGCACCCTATGTACACACAGAGAGATCTCACTGTATTTTACTTGGATCTCTACTTTCTCATCATTCTGGCAGATCTACCACATATGTCAATATTGCATATGGTCTTTGGGATAAAAGTGCATTATCATATCTATGGATGCTGAGGTCGATTTAAAATATATATATATATATATATATATATATTGCTCTATTTATTGCTTTCTTTCTAAATGTCTCTGGGTGTTGCAGAAGCCAATTATTGCTACTCAAACCAGCTTGGCAGTGGGGGTACATTCCTTTCTACCCACCCTAATGTTCTGGTTTCCAGAATGAAAGACATTCATTCACACGTAGCCTTATCTTTTAATATGCCTTAAACAGAGCAACGACAGGGCCACTTCCAAACCTCCACATGGCTAACACCTCTGCTCCAATATTCCTGAGTTATTACTTACTAAAATCTATATTCTATCATTGTTGCCCTAGATACACTAGGAAGAGCCCCCCAGGGCCGCTCTCCCCCCTCCCCACTCATATGTTGGCTGTCTCCCCATCCTGCCTTCTCAAGTGTGGCAGCTACTCCTTTCCCCACATGGCGGCTCTCTCTTCCTGCTCCTTCCCCTATCCCTTGCTTGGGAATCCTAAAGTTGTGTCTCTGTCTCCCTGCCAAGCCATTGGTCACTGGCAACTTTATTTACCAATCAAAACCAACTTGGGCAGGGTCCTTCAGCATCTTAAATGCAAATGTTCAGGTTCCTGTGTAATTTTGGGGACCAAATGAACTTAAGTAGCATTAGAGCAAATCCACAACATTTGCAGAATAAATAGTAAAAGTAAGGAGTTAAACATCCCTCCCTAAGGTATGTATTTGGTGTCAGAAAAATAGAAACCATTCATCTACAATTGAAGAAGGTGGTGGATGAAGAAAAAGGTCTCTAGAGTTGGTCCAGACATTGGAGTCCCATCTCCACAACATACATAGAGAGAAATTTGTGCAAGTCATTCTGGTTGCTTTCGGTTTGGTTTTCTTGTCTGTAAAACTGTTAGCCTCTAGAATTGTGTGCTGGTATGCTTATATGTCAGAAAATGCTTAGAGCGGGGTCTCGTCCATTTCCGAGTTAGCTAAACGGAACACATACATTTACAAACCTGCAGCGTTGACGGTAGCATTATCAACGTAATAGATTTCCCATGAAAATATCGGTTTCGTTTTTCTGTCTTTTCTCAGTTTCACTTTTGTCTTTGAGGCAAGGTCTTACCATGTGGTTTAGGCTGCCTTTGAACTTGCAATCCCCCTGCCTTGGCATCCAGATGTTTGGGATCACAGGCTGTGCCAACACATCCAACTCTATTCTCTTCTCTTTAGCCTTTCTAAGGTATTTTCATGTTATGATATGAAATGTGGCTTAGAAAACTATGAGTAACACTTGTGAAGAATGAACACCTATCCCTTGAACATGTTTTGAAGCATTCATGTGGTGGGTGTTACAATCACCACAGAAAATTTTGATAGTAGCGAGTAAGCTATAGGCTAGCATGTCTGGATTTATATTGATGATTAATAGAACCTGGATGTGTAATCTATTCTATATATATATATATCCCATACACATGGAAAGTTATATAACAACCATATATAACTTATATAAGCTACATGGAAGTTTCATATATAGTTGTCCCACATTGTATTATATGTTTTTATGTTTACATAAAACATATGCAGGTATGTACACACACACGATTCTTCATCACTCTTTATGAGTTTGGTGCTTTCTGCCTCCAGATTGAAGAATGCTCTTTAGTGGTTCTAATAGGAGATCCTTCTGGTAACACATTCTTCCGGTACTTGTTATAAGAAATCATCATTTTTTAAATGGTTTGATTAGCCTGTAGATGTCCCCAAACACATGCCTTATTGATGTTTAAAGTTCAGCTTTGTTGAACGCATCTTTCATACCTATAAATTCCTAGAAACTCTAGACACAGGCAAACCAGACATGGCTTGCTGAGGAAGGATAGAGTCATGGACAGAGGTTTGGGTAATCTAGAATGTAATCAGGGCTGCCAAGGAATGGAGAAAGAAAGGACTTCGGAATTTACACAGAGGAGTGTCAACAGTGGGCCAAGGAACAAGAAACAGATTTGCTTGGCTGATTCTAAGCTGCAATAGTTTTTAATTGGTATGTTTGAGTTTTATGTTTTCCAGAGAGATTTATATTATTGATACATTAAAGCATTAGAACATATATAGTAATCATTATGCCTTATAACTTGGGGACAAATTGAACATGTGTGTGTGTGTGTGTGTGTACATACAATTGAATATATATGAGGTTTTTAAAGCTTGATACAAACTTAAAAGTCTTAACCAAAAAATAATTTAGTGTATACATATTTTTTTTTCAGTGAGTTTTAACTTCTACAAATCCTCACCTTTGTGAAACATGTGAGTCAGAAAGTAAATGGGAAGCACATCTTAGGATCTGAGAGGTTCATCATTACAACCCATCATTTATGAATTAACCTTAAATACACAATAGTGAATGAGTTTTAATTTACTTAGGTCATCTGTATTGTTTCAAAAACTGTTGCTTCATTTACCTTTTCTCTGAAGCCAGATTTCAGAATGTGAATTTCTGTTCTGGCTGCTTTTCAGCTTTCTTCATCTTGACAAAATGGCGAATCTGCATGGATGTTAATGTAGCCCCCTTCAACTTCCGTCTCTAATATTCAGCTTTCCTGGCTCTATAGAAGTGATATTTAAGCATCATTGCCCCAGTCGCCTGCATGTTTTTCTTTGGAATCTGTTCAGGGACATGACCTCCAGAGAACAAATCTCCTGGAGAACCCCAAAAACAGAGTATCTGTGTTCATTGCTTTCACTGTTCCCAGGGAAGAATTTTTGGGATATCTGCAGTTTCCTCAAAGGACTTAGCCCAAGCCTGTCGTGTGTTTTTGAATTTCTAAGCACCATTAACTCTGATTTCGTATATCAACTGTTAGCATGTATTTCAACCTGAAGGCCTGTCTGTGTTTCTTATTGTACTGTGTGCCTGAACATCTGTGATCCGCACCACAGGGACACATATGGAAAATATTGTAAATTACTTGTCAGCACTTTATGAGAAACAAAAGATCTGACCTTAATAGGATCCAGAATTTTCTTTAAATAACAAAGCTGGTTCATTTAAATGAACGCCATTAAGATTCTGTTGGACCATTCAAAATAATTTTATAAGTTAAAAAATGTGATTGTTTTGAGTTTAATTTAAAAAGAAGTTATCCCTTCTCTCAAACTACACCTGAGCATAGAGAAATTAAAAATGAGTCTAGGGAATTTCTATCCACTGAGCATTCTGCACAACCCCATGGTTTTATCTGATTTATAGCTCTTGAAATCTTAACTCTTGTAATGATATAGTAAAATACATATTGCAACTATACTAGGTGAGAAATCTAAGGATCATAAAGTTAAAATTTATTGTCTAAAGTGGCAAGTGAGAACCTCTGGTTCTGTTGGGTTCTATCCAAACCAAAATGCCCATTGTCTTCCGTTTCTTGACCGGAGGCACAGGGGCAGCAACCCGAGCAGTGTCAGAAAGGTTGAACAGATATCTCCTCAGACTGCAGGCCTCAGAAGACCTTCCCAGCAGCAGAAAGGGTGGCTGACTCTTACAGTCCTGCAGGAGGAGTCCCTGCTTTACTTTCTGTCTGCCCACCCCTGCCCCATTCGAAGCCTTTCACAGAAGCTGCAGGTGTCTGTATTTGTGATTTGTCTACTTGAGGATCAGATCTAAAACCATTGCTTCCTCCGCCCTGGTTATCTTAGCCGACTCAGCAATTCACTGCCAAACGTCAGCCATCTTGGCTCTTCATTTTGTAAACACTGAGGCACAGAGGGCAAAGCTCTGATCCGGTGACAGTGTGTGCATTTTCATTTATATAAAAAGCGATAGCCAGTGCTTGATTTACAATGGGACTTTTGTTCAGAAGGTGACTGTATTTGGTATTTAATATGTAGTCTTTCATAAGTAGTTTGTCAGTTGTAGACATTACCTCTTTATCCCTTCTTCCTCTTTCTGGCCTCACAGGTGGCCTGTCACCTTTCCCATAATGCTCCAAGGCCTAAGAATGTTTCCTTTTAGTGAAAGGTAAATGTAAGGGACTCATGTGCTTCTGGGCTCCCTACCCTCCATCTTTATTCCACTGCCCTTAGGCAGATTGCCCAACTCCATTATCATCTATGATTTTTTTATGATCTCTTTTTCTTGATTCCTCAGTTCTTTAGTATGTCTTGTCTGTCTCAGCTAGCTGAAGCTTCCTGAGAATCTTTATGTAAATGACCTGAGTGTTTTCTCCAAGTCCCCATGGGCCAAATAGATTTATTAACTGATGAGTTAAGTTTACTAATACTGTGAATCAAATTATTACCCAAAGTGGAACAAAGATATAAGTAAATATTTTTTGTGATAAAATATTAGTATACCTGAAGTCTCTATGACTATGTAAAATGATAGAACACATATAGCTCTAAAACATTAAAAGAAAGAGGATATAGTAAAATATAATTTAAACAATATCAATGAACTGATATTGGTATTAATCTCAGAAGATACAGCCCAGATATTGGGAAAAATAGCACCTCAGTAGGCTGTAGAAATAAAAATGTTCTAAAGGGTGCAACAGTTTATGTACAGTTGTTAAGTAAGTTTAGACTGGACTCTGTTAAAGAAAAGCCATGGCTTCCAAGCCTAGATAAGATACATAAATTCAAATAAAGCAAACAAGATATTGTATTAGTTAAAATTTTTATTGCTGTTATAAAACACCATGGTAGAAAGGAATTTGGAGAGGAAAGGATTTATTTCATCTTACAACTCTTCCTTCATACTCTGACATGAAGGTAAATCAGGGAAAGGGCTTGAGGCAGAAACCTGGAGGTAGGAAATGAAGCAAAGGTCACAGAGACATTGGCTTGCTCAGCTTGCTGTGTTATATACTCTAGGCCTAGTAGCTTAGGGAATGTTACCATCCATAGTGGGCTGGAACCTCCCACATCAATCATCAATCAAGAAAATTCTCACACACTTTTTTTTTCAGACCAGTCTTCAGAAGCACTTTCTTAACTAGAATCTCCTTTTCCTAGATAGGTTTAAGTTTGTGTCAATTTGACAATAAACCAACCTGCTCAATATCCAAATAAATCAAAGTCCAGAGAAAAAGAAACAGACAATTTGCTACTGAGAAAGTACAAATATGATAGAAATAATTTCACCACATCAATAATTGAGATAAATTATAAATAAAATATGAAATCTAGTTAAGCTACAACAATTATGACTAAATTTAAAGACATACTTTGTGGGATATTTCTAAGAGAACGGGCTAAATCAATTTTATGGAAAAATAATATAAAATATGTTTATATATGAACAAAAAAGGAACAGCTGAACTTAATATTAGGCAAATATTCTTCATTTTTTAAATAATTACTTTTTAACTGCTTACATGTATTGGATGTTTGGTGACCACACATGTCTGTGTACCATGTGAGTGCCTGTTTGCCAAAGAGGCCCAAAGAGAGCATAACATTTCCTGGGACTGGAGCTACAGAAGGTTGTGCACTGCCCCATGGTTTCAGGGAACTGAACCTGGATCTTCCTGAAAAAACAGCCAGTAGTCTTAGCTACTTAGTCATCTCTCTAGCTCCCACGGTAGACTAAAAAGAAAAATGATTTCAAAGATTACTTATAATTAAGGATTAATTTATCATTTTATGAAATAATTCTATAATGAATACGATTTTTTTTAGCTTACTTGAAATAAAGAACAATTCTCAGTGGCATGGTCTCCAAGTATATATAAATATAACAGTGGGTCACACAGAGGAATAGCGAAATTTATTACGTAGGGAAGAATATCATATGGTATACAGGAAAAAGCATCAACCAAAGCATCAGGAGGTAGATTTTGCATTGCTGGGGAAAACAGCATTGTACTGAACAATTTTAGCATAAAACATTACCTCTGAACACATTTAGGGTTTTATGGTCAGTTTCTGGCAGACAAGGATAATGTTTAAAAATTCTTATATTGCAATACAGTGTCTTTAGCAAATGCTCTCGTTTTTTTAACCTTTGTGAATCTTCACATCTGCACGTCAGATGTTTAGGTGTGGTGAAGTTGAATATGTTTGAAGAGAGAGCCTAGAGAGTGTGCACCTGTTTTCTTCAACCCATGTGTACTTCGGTTTCTGTTTCCCATAGTCTGCTTGGTAGAACTTACCACCTCTGAAGCTAAGTAAGTGGAAAATTCTTATTTATATGTGTACCTACACAGAGAGTATTATTTACCCTGGGTGCACATGAATGCACAATAGGGTAGCATTAAGAACATTCAAAGACCATTCCATCTCTACTGATAGACTAATACAGTACTATAATGTGTTTTCTTTTTTATGTCATGTTCATTTTTTATTAGAGATTGTAAGAGTTATCCTGTCTATCTACGCATGCAAAAAATCCTGTTTACCTCATTATATCTATGAAATTGTTAACTTTTTTATGAGAATGAAATCCAATCCCAGAGGTTCTGATGTTCCCCTTCGGTTTCTATGGGCGTGGGTTGCATGTATACCATACATGCTGGAAAATCACACATAGACATAAAATGTGAAATCAAAAATAAATTTAAAAATGTTTTTACCTTAAGTGCTGGAAATAATTTTAGAAAGGGCTCCTTGGAGCAAAAAAAATATGTCTACTGGCTAGTTTTGTGTCAACTTGACACAAGCTGGAGTTATCACAGAGAAAGGAGCCTCAGTTGAGGAAATGCCTCCATGAGATACAGCTGTAAGGCATTTTCTCAACTAGTGATCAAGGGGAGAGGGCCCAGCCCATTGTGGGTGGAGCCATCCCTGGCCCAGCCCATTGTGGGTGGAGCCATCCCTGGGCTGGTAGACCTGGGTTCTATAAGAAGGAAGGTTGAGCAAGCCAGGGGAAGCAAGCCAGTAAGTAACATCCCTCCATGGCCTCTGCATCAGCTCCTGCTTCCTGACCTGTTTGAGTTCCAGTCCTGACTTCCTTTGGTGATGAACAGCAATGTGGAAGTGTAAGCTGAATAAACCCTTTCCTCCCCAACTTGTTTCTTGGTCATGATGCTTTGTTCAGAAATAGAAACCCTGACTAAAACAATATGTAATAGAGGTAAGGGCTAAAAATTATAGTTTACTCTGCCTGTACAGAGTCACAAGTTGGTTATTAGTTGTGTGTGTGTGTGTGTGTGTGTGTGTCTGTTTATGTACATGGGAGTGTAGGTACCCACATCACATCTGGAGTCAGAGCTTTAGTTAGTTGTTAGCTGCCCAACCTGAGTCTTAAATATCTGTCCCGTAGAAGAGCAGAGATCTCAGCACTTGAGCCATAGCTTCAGCCTCAGGCTTTTAAATTTTAAAATCAATCAATTCAGTTTAATTTTCTGGTCTCATTCTTCATAGAATCACAGAAAGTGTTCTTGGATCTTTGTCTAAGATACAAAAAATAGGCTTTTACTTAAGCTATGGAGTATATTTGTCACCTTCTCCTCTGCAGTGTCACAGGCATACAAGCAGGAACTTTCAAGTTGGTTAGAGTAGAAATCGCTCTTACTTGGTTGATTGGACCAATAGCAGAGTCTTCACTGTTAAGTGTCAGGTTATCCTTGGTGCAGGTTAGGCAATTCTGTATTTTAAACAAATCCCAGACAATGCTGATGTTGTTTATATTAGGGTTACATTATGACTCTAGAATAGCACATTGATACGAGCTCTTCTGTAGCTGAATTGAATAGGTATGGACATTGACCAGATGAAGAAGCGGAATTTAATAGAATTGTATGTCATGTGGCTTTAACTATGACTTGGTCTTTTCTTTTCTTATTATTTTGACTGCAGTCCTCTTATAACTCATCACATCTTTATTGAATTCTTTAATTACTGTGTTTATGTATTTGCTTTTCATGCAGTAGTAATTTCTGGCCTTTTCTTAGAAATCTAAGTCTTTACAACTCCTTTCCCAAATAATGATATTCAAGCATACTTTGACATGTGCCAGCACTGAGTTTGGGGCATATTAACTTGTCCAGTCCCTCAGAAATGACACCTCCACTATATTCTATACATCTGACCACAGTTCAACTCTTATTGACAGATACGCAGAATACAGTATGTTCTGCCAACACATGGCTCTGAAACTGATCTCTTCACAGAATGTTTTGCTAAAGGCAAGTTTAGGATCTTCCATAAGTTTTGGAGAAAGCATTCTATGAGAAGTTCTTAACTTCTGCTCCCAGCTACAAAACATATGAACTTTGTTTGTGTTAGTGTGGGAATGTGTGTATGTGTGGATCATATACTATATATGTTTATGTGTGCATGCGTACATTTTAATGTGTGTATTCATGTGTGTCTGTGAGGGACAGTAGTCAATGTCAGGACCTGTCTACAATTGTTCCCTACTTGATATTTTTGAGAGAGAGGTTTTCATTAAACCTGGATCTATTGAGTTTGGCTAGACTGTCTGGCCAGTGAACTCTAGGGATGGGACTGCGTAAGCTTTCCACCACTAGGATTAAAAATGTGTGCCACCACGCTCAGCTTCTTATTGTAGATGCTGGGAATTTTAGCTCTAGTCCTCATTCTTATGAGGCAAGTGCTTTCTTGACTGAACCATATCTCCTACTAGGGCATATAAACTTTTACAAAAGACTGCGGTGAAATATAACTCCCAGAGTCAGTTTGGCACTAGGCTTGTCATTTCCCGATTTAACCATCCACTATGGGATTCTAGTATAAGCTAGGGATTGAGAAATACTGCTTAAAAGTACTGATATTTAACAACTGTTGGTCAAGACCAAGTACATAGCATTTCTGGATAGAATCTAAACATGTTTTTTGTTTGTTGGTTTGGTTGTTTACTTGATTGATTTCTTTACATGTATTTTATAAGTACAATGAGCTATTTTCACATGTTCTTATGGAAAACAGGCTTATCTGAGGACCCCACTTATTACTTAGATGAATATTGAGCTTACATTTTTCTCTTTTTTGTGTTTTAGTAAGTGACTTAGTCTGAGCTCACATTTAGTCATTAGAATACTAGAATCTTATTAATAATCTAAAACATTACCTTGTATTATTTGAATTAGTCAGCAGATGCATTTTAAGACCCAAGCCACCAGATCAGACACAGGCAGAAACCAGAAAGATCCTGTCCCAGACTGCTCCTCCATTCCTGTGTTCTGAGGGCTCCAGGCGACACCCTCAGAGTAGAAGTGGTGGTCTTACCTGTGCTCTCAAGTGTTTCAGTACTTCTGGGGGGCCAACTAATGCTCAAAGCACACATTGCTCCTTACACAATAAGTGGGATACTTCAATACCCAACTCATCAATGGACAGATCACAGAAACAGAAATTAAACAGAGACATAGTGAACCTAACAGAAGGTATGAACCAAATGGATTTAAAAGACAGCTATAGAACATTTCATCTAAAACTATATATGTGTGTGTGTGTGTGTGTGTGTGTGTGTGTATGTGTCTTCTTTTCAGCACCTCATGGTACCTTCTCTAAAACTGGCCATATAATCAGTTACAAAACAGGCCTCAACAGATACAAGAAGATTGAAATAATCCCATGTATCCTATCAGATCACTGTGGACTAAGACTGGTCTTCAATAACAACAATAACAACAACAACAACAACAACAACAACAACAACAACAGAAGCCCACATACACATGGGAGCTGAACAATGTTCTACTCAGTGACAACTTGGGCAAGGAAGAAATAAGAAAGAAATAGATGATTTTTAGAACTTAATGAAAATGAAGGAACAACATACCCCATACTTATGGGACACAATGAAAACAGTGCTAAAAGGAAAACTCATAACTCTGAGTGCCTCCAATAAGAAACTGGAGAGAGCACGCACTAGCAGCTTGACAACATGCCTAAAAACTCTAGAACAAAAAGAAACGAATGCACCCAAAGGAGTATACAGCAGGAAATAATCAAACTCAGGGCTGAAACCAACCATGTAGAAACAAAAAGAATTATACAAAGAATTAACAAAACCAGGAGTTGGTTCTTTGAGAAAATCAATAAGATAGATAAACCCTTAGCTAGGCTAACCAGAGGGCACAGAGACCGTATTAAAATTAGCAAAATCAGAAATAAAAAGGGAGACATAACAACAGAAACTGAGAAAATTTAAAAAAATCATCAAACCTTACTACAAAAGCCTATACTCAGCAAAATTGGAAAATCTGGAGAAAATGGACCATTTTTCTAGACAGATACCAGGCACCAAAGTTAAAGAAGGATCAAATAAACCATCTGAACATTCCCACAACCGCTAAAGAAATAGATGTAGTCATCAAAAGTCTCTCAACCAAAAAAAAAAAAAAAAAATATCCCAGGACCAGATGGGTTTAGTGCAGAATTCTATCAGACCTTCATAGAAGTCTGAATACCAATACTCTCCAAATTATTCCACAGAATAGAAACCACAATTATGCTTATACTTAAACCACACAAAGATCCAACAATGAAAAAAAAACTTCACACCAATTTCCTTTATGAATATTGATGTAAACATACTCAATAAAATTCTCAAAAGCTGAATCCAAGAACACATCAAATGATGATCCATCAAGATCAAGTAGGCTTTATCCTAGGAATGGTTAAATATAAGGAAATCAATCAACATAATCCACTGTATAAACAAACTCAAAGGAAAAAATAAACATGCTCACCTCATTAGATTCTGAGAAAGCATATGATAAAATTCAACACCCCTTCCTGTTAAAATTTTGGAAAGATCAGAGATTCAAGGCTTATACCTAAACATAGTAAAAGCAATATAGAGCAAACCAGTAGCCAACATCAAATAAATGGAGAGATATTTGAAGAAATCACACTAAAATTAGGGATTGGACAAGGATGCTCACTCTCTCCCTACCTATTCAATATAGTACTCAAAGTCCTAGCCAGAGCAATTAGGCAGCAAAAGGAAGTTAAAGGGATACAAATTGTAAAGGAAGAATTCAAAATATCACTATTTGCTGGTGATATGCGTGTATACTCAAGTGACACCAAAAATCCAGCAGAGAATTCTTAGTGCAAAGTTGCTGGATATAAAATTATCTCAAACAAATCAGTAGCCTTCCTCTAGTCAAAGGATAAACAGGCTGAGAAATAAATTAGGGAGACAACACCATTCACAATAGTCCCAAATAATATAAAATACCTTGTTGTGACTCTAACCAAGCAAGTGAAAGCTCTGTATGACATAAACTTCAAGTCTCTGAAGAAAGAAATTGAAGATCTCAGGAGATAGAAAGACCTTCCATGCTCATGGATTGGCAGGATCAATATAGTAAAAATGGTCATCTTGCCGAAAGCAATCTACAGATTCAATACAATCCCCATCAAAATTCCAACTCAATTATTCATAGAGTTAGAAAGAGCAGTTTGCAAATTCATTTGTAATAACAAAAATAAAAGAAAACCAACCAACCAACCAAACAAAAAGCATATAAAACCAGGATTATGAAAACGATTCTCAAAAATAAAAGAACTGGGGGAAATCACTATCCTTGATCTCAAGCTGTTTTATAGAGCAATAGTTATAAAAACTGAGTGGTATTGCTGCAGAGACAGACAGATATGTCAATGGAATAGAACTGAAGATACAGAAATGAACCCACACACCTTTGGCAACTTGATTTTTAACAAAGGAGCTAAAGTCATCCAGTGGAAAAAAAGTCCATTTTCAACAAATTGTGCTGATTCAACTGATGTTCAACATGTAAAAGAATGCAAATTAATCCAATATTATCACCCTGTACAAAGCTTAAGTCCAAGTGAACCAAGGACCTCCACATAAAACCAGCTACACTCAAACTAATAGAAGAAATATTTAGGAAGAACTTCGGACACTAGGCACTGGAGAAAATTTCCTGAACAGAACACCAGTGGCTTATGCTCTAAGATCAAGAATTGACAAATCAGACCTCCTAAAACTGCAAAGCTTCCGTAAGGCAAAGGACACTGTCAACAGGACAAAACGGCAACCAACAGACTTGGAAAAGATCTTTGTCAATCCTACAGCAAACAGAAGGCTAGTATCCTATATATACACAGAACTCAAGAAGTTAGACTCTGGAGAACCAAATAACCCTGTTAAAAATGGGGTATACAGCTAAATAAAGAATTCTCAAGTAAAGAATACTTAATGGCTGAGAATCAGTTACAGAAATGTTCAACATCCTTAGTCATCAGGGAAATGCAAATCAAAATAACCCCGAGATTCCACCTCACACCAGTCAGAATGGCTAAGATAAAAAACCAAAAAAACCAAAACATACCTCAGGTGACAGGAGATGCTGGCAAGGATGTTGAGACAGAGGAACATTCCTCCATTGTCTGTGGGATTGCAAGCTGGTACAATTGCTCTGGAAATCAGTCTGGAGGTTTCTCAGAAAAATTGGACACAGTACTACCTGAAGACCCAGCAATACCACTCTTGGGCATATATCTAAAAGATGTTCTAACATATAGCAAGTAGTATGTTTATAGCAGCCTCATTTATAATAGCCAGAAGCTGGAAAGAACCCAGATGTCCTTCTCCAGAGGAATGGATACAGAAAATTTACACATTTATAGTTATTAAAAACAATTAGTACATAAAATACTTACACAAATGGATGGATCTAGAAAAATACTATTGTTAACTCTATCACAAAAACAAAACAAAACAAAACAAAACCCAAAAAAACAAAAACCAAAAACCAAAACCTCCCAAAAAAACCCATGGTATGTACTCACTGATAAGTGGATATTAGCCTAAAATCTCAGAATACCCAAGATACAATTCACAGATCACATGAGTCTCAAGAAGAAGGAAGATAACCAAAGTGTGGATGCTTTAGTTTTTCTTAGGAGAGGGAACAAAACTATTCTCAGGAGGAAATATTGAGACAAAGTTTGGAGCAGAGACTAAAGGAAAGGGAATCCAGAGACTGTTCCACCTGGGTTCCAGCCCATATGCAGCCACAAAACCCAGACAATATTTCTCATGCCATGAAGTGCATGCTGACAGGAATCCCATATAGCTGTCTCCTGAGAGGCTCTGCCAGAGATAGATGCTCACATCCAATCATTGAACTGAGAATGGGGTCTTTAATGGAGGAGTTAGAGAAACAACTTAAGGAATTGAAGGGTTTTGCAACCCATAGGAGCAACAATACCAACCAACTGGAGCTCCCAGGGACTAAACAACCAACCGGAGCTCCCAGGGACTAAACAACCAACCGGAGCTCCCAGGGACTAAACAACCAACTAGAGTTCCCAGGGACTAAACAACCAACTAGAGCTCCCAGGGACTAAACAACCAACTGGAGCTCCCAGGGACTAAACAACCAACTGGAGCTCCCAGGGACTAAACCACTATCCAAAGAGTTCACATGGATGGTCCCATGGCTCCAGCTGCATGTTGCCTTGTGAGGACATCAATGGGAGGAGAAGCCCTTGGTCCTGCTAGTGTAGGGGAATGTCAGGGTGGGGAGTTGGGAGAAGGTGGGTGAAGACTTTCACAGAAGCAGGGGGAGAGGCTGTGGGATAGGGGGTATTGAGTAAAATCCGGGAAAGAGGATACCATTTGAAATGTAAATAAAATATATCTAGTAAAAAAAACAAAACCAAAAACAACAAACAAGCAAAACAAAACAAAAAGAATGATATATCTGCCTTGCCTCCTCCAGTGTTTCTACTCAGAGCTGAACCTTTCAACACATGCTCTGACTATGACCATGATCTCAGAAGTAACAGGTCCAGGTGACCACAGAGTGAAACCTTTGAAATAACCATTTCTCTCTTGTCTATGCCAAAATACTAATTAACAAAGAACACCGGGATAAGAGCTGAGGCCACCCCTATGGGTCTACCTGATAGGGTGGTTCACAATTTCTCAGAGCTCCTTTCGGAAAGGAGCTTGTAGCAGTTTAAGAAGTAGCTCACGGAAAGCAAAAAACATAGAATGTTGTAAGCAGAGCAGTGTGGGGAATTGGCTGGAAGGTCAGAGAAGGATGTGGACGGAGGTGAACACAGTAGGTATTGTGGTCATGAGTTTGACCAGGGGAACTGACACTCAATTGCGATCTGGGACAGAGATCATTTGATAAGAAGCTTGTGGACACTTTGTTCATGTCCTAGGCATTCGTGTGAGGCTAAGTTAAAAGATGGCTGATTGGTCATGCAGGGGATATGGCAAGGGGACAGAGACTACAGATGGGAGCATGGACCCTTTAAGAAGCTTCTAGGTAGATGTATGGCAATGACAAGCAATATAAGAAAAGCTGAGTTTGAAACACTGTCAGGTGGCAGAAAAGAAATCCGTAAAATGTGGCCAGGGAGTAAATTCTGGAATCTGGACAGATCACACATTCACCTAGTTTTAGGAAATTTTGGTAAAAATGAGAAAAAATAAACAAACAAAATGGGGTTATTGCTTTCAGGATTAATGTAGTTTCTATAACACATCCTCTTCCATCATTGTGCCTGATAATTCAATTATGGTATTTCAGTGGGAATTTGTGTATCAACTTTCTGGGGGCAGACAGCCTGGGCTTGATCTAAGTTTCTTTCTGTTTTCTTTTTCTTTTTTTTTAAATGTTACATGTGCAGTGTCTGAGTTCCATTGTAATATGATGAAGTATTTTTTTAAATAAAGATTAAAGTAGTATCTGTATTTACATTGAATAATGTCAGTCGCATTATGTGTACATGTATGTAAGTTCCTTAATTAAGTATTCTATGTATTTTCTTAAGCTTCAGCTTTGTTGTTGCCTGTGGCCTCTGGCTTTATAACTGTCTATTCCCTTGTCTACAGTGGTCACGGAGCCCTGGGAGGAAGGATTTGATGAAGATCTCCCACTTAGGGCTGTTATCTTCTGCACATTGGGCAGGAGGATGCCTCTTGGTTAAACCATCTACTGCAAAAGGGTTCAAGCTGGCCTTTACTTGTAAGCTTTGTCCTGGCTTTTCTTAGTGGTTTGCCTTCATAGTGCAGAGAGGTGTTATATATGGTACCAGAGGAGAAGAGGGTAGCCTTCAGTCTGACCCGGCTGTTGACCCTGAGAGCTCCATTTGTGTCCATGGTGTGAACCCACATGGTTGTCATGGAAGCAATCAGCTACTTTCTGGTTGTATTTAATGTCATCTCCACAAGTTGCAACTCATACCTGGTACTGTTACCAGTGCGCAAGTCTGTGACTAGACAAGTCATAGGCTCCGAGTAGAACCTATTGCAACTATCATTCTAAATGGTTCGAGTATTCAATAAACTCCTAATGGTTTACTCTTATACCCACAGACCCATACATTTCTCACCCCACTCTTTATTCTTTCTGTTTCTATAGATTCACCTTTTCTAGATTTCCCCACGTAAGGGAGATCATATGTTATCTTCTTTCATGCTTGACTTAATTTATTTAGTATGTTGTACTGTAAGTATAACCATTCTGTCACTTTGCAAGGTTGAATAATATTCTGGTGAGTGTGTGTGTGTGTGTGTGTGTGTGCGCGCGTGTGTGCGCACACGAGTGAGTGCATGTGTGTAATTTGTGTTTTCATACATTCATTGATAAACAATTAAGTTGCTTGTGTATCTTGATTTGTGGCTGATACTGCAGTGAACAAGGTGCACAGGCATTCCCAGCAAACTAATTTTATTTCCTTAGAATGATCACCAAAGTAGTGAGATTGATATGATATATATTTTTATTGCTGTTTAAGAAACTTTCATTGTTTTTCCCCCACAGACTTTGTGCTATTTACATTGCCACCCGGAGTTCTCAAGTTCTTGTTATTATCCAACTTTTATTGACTATGCATTTTAATAGGTATAAAATATCAATTACAGATGTAATTAGCCTTTCCCCAAACAATTAGTGATTTTAAAGATACTTATACAAATAGATCCATTGGTATGCCTTTGAAAATTAATTTTTAGGTTCCTTGCTTATATTTAATCAGTTATTATTTCTCCACTTTGTGCACTGATATTTTATGCATTTTGATCATTAAGCCTTTGCATGGTTTGTAAACTATTGTGTTTTATTTTTGTAGGGCATCTCTTCCTGTTGGTCTTTTGTTTTTCAGCTATGCATAAGCTTTTAAATTTCTTGTAATTTCCTTAGTAGATTTTTGTGTTATCTGTTTTTTGATTATATATATATATATATATATATATATATATAGTGTCATTAAATTTTGATTTTGACTATATATACATGTATATATATATGCATATATGTGTGTGTGCTAAGATAGGTGTCATTGAATTTTGATTATATGTATGGATGTGTATATATATGCATATACACATTGCTAAGAGTGGTGTCTCTGAATTTTTGACATTATCTTCTAGTAGCTTTCAAGCACCAGACCTTATCTTTAAGATATTCATACCTTTAAAATATGCCCTAGCTTCGTTCTTCTATATGTAGCTACTTGGTCTCTCCAATGCCATTTAGTAAACAGTCCAGCCACTGGTGATGTTAGATGACTGGAACTCTCTTAACAATCATTTTTATCTCTATTCTTTGCTTGTCTCAGCTTGAATAAGTCATGGACACCCATCTCTTGTACTATTTCATGCAAATCTAAAACTTGACACATACATATGACATATACATCATGTTGCCATTTTCTTTAAGGCAACTTGAAACTCAAGGTAGTCATGTGATGTGGGTCTCAAAATATAACCAATGCTAGCTTATTCTAATAACTGAAAATTTCGTAAGTATAAATGTGAAAAATTCTCAGTGTTTACCATCCTACTTGCCATTTCTTTAATTTGTCAAGTGCACTATTAAAACTATTTTGTGAACCATTTCAGACTCTCAGTGGCAAGTACTGTGGGCCTCTGGTTAGTGTAAGTCTAAGAAGGAGAGGCCCGACTTATTAGAAAATAACTGGTAATTTATAAACTCAAATGGGGAATGGAACAATTTAGACTGGTGATGTGGAGGATTCCCTGGAGTCAGTGGACTTTTTTTCACTGCTATGATGCTCTGATGTGCTATTGGAAAACATAAAAATTCAACTATTATTGAAAGCCCAACTTTACTTGGAAAACACTCCCTTTTTTCAA
The DNA here is from genome assembly GCF_963924665.1 of Micromys minutus. Classification (NCBI taxonomy): domain Eukaryota; kingdom Metazoa; phylum Chordata; class Mammalia; order Rodentia; family Muridae; genus Micromys; species Micromys minutus. The sequence goes on from NC_137968.1 coordinate 7,853,722, forward strand.
TTTTATTGAATATCCTCTGTATTTACATTTCAAGTGTTATATCCCCCCCCACTCCCCTCCCTCCTCCCATTCAACTTGTTTCCATGAAGGTGCTCCCTCTCCCAATAACCCTCTCCACTTCAGTGCCTTGGCTGATGATGCTGTTTTTCTTCTCATGAGGTTGCAAACCCTTCAGTTCTTTCAGTCCTTTCTCTGGCTCTTTGATTGGGGTCTCTGTGTTCAGTCTGATGTTTAGCTGCAAGAATCCCCATCTCTATCTGTATGACTCTGGGAGAGCCTCTGAGGAGGCATCCATGTCGGGGTCCTGCCATTAAGCATTCTTGGCATCAGCAATAGTGCTTGGGTTTGGTGGCTGCATATGGGGTGGTTCTCCAGATGAGGTAGTCTCTGTAGATCTTTTCTTCAATCACTGCTCCTCTATTTGACCTTGTATTTACTCCCCTGTCTTGTTCTCCCTTCTAAGAAGAACTGAAGCATCCACATTCTGGTCTTCCTTCTTTTTGAGCTTCATAAGTTCTGTGATGGTTTCTTGGGTGTTCCGAGCTTTTTTGGGGGCGGGGAGGGGCTACTATCTGATACTCCACTTCCTCTGACAACTCCATTTACAGATGGGAAAACAGCTCAGCAACATTAGACAATTTGATTATGGTAAATAAAATAAAGTTCTTTTTACACTTTAGCAAGTAAATCTACTTAAGTGGGCTTGGGAGTGAATTAACCTCTCAAGCATTCCTAAGACAGAATGTGATTAAAATGACATTTATTGGATGTATTTTGTCAGTTCCTTTGTTGACACTGAATTTGACATGATGGCCTTTATACCTTTAGAAATTTACGAACCTTTTGTATCTGTAGTACTACCCAGATGGCTTGTACATCCATTGTTGACCACAGCAAAGTTTCTCAACCTGTGGGCTGTACCCCTTATGTAAATGAATGAGGGGTGATGCGAATTTGGCACCACTAAAAGTCTTCTAATGAGAAATAATCAAAAATAATTTCAGATCTGATGCATAATAGGTCTGAGATGTCCCTACCAGTTCTGTTGCATAGTGTGACTTAACTGCAGTCTTGGTTCTGAATGGGTGTCCTGCATACTTCATAGTGTGCATGTGGTCACAGCATGTATGCCCAAAATGGTGCCCAATGCTTTGACTCAGATTCAATACTATTGAAGAGTGTTAGTTATTGTATGCTTTACTCAATTACTAAGACTTTTAATATTTTCCTATCATCACATCACTTCTAAGTATGTAATTATCAAAATAGTCAAACTCTGTAATGTACTGTGTTAGACAAATAAACGCAGACATCTCAATTGAATGCAAAATTGCTTCTGGTCTTCCATACACTCTGACATTATTTGTGTACAAAAGGATAGTTTAAAATTTACTTCTTTATATTATGAGTAAATGTTTGATGTGCATAGCTATTCTATGTACATAAATCACTGGGGTCTTATTAAATTTTATAATGTATAAGTAATATAAATACTTAAGGAGACTTCAGAGTCAGCCAATGAACACAGAGAATGTATTTGAGAAATGCTTCTTAGATGTGACCATATTAAAAAATAAGATGCTCTTAATGGTTAAATAACTTTAGGTCAAGTAGTCTGTTGAAATTGCATTACTCTGGAAAGATCTACTCTTAAGCATTGCATGTATTCATAAAGATTTGTTGCATTTGTTGTGTGAGGCATTTACCAATTTGCAATGTATAGGTGAACAAAACCCATTAACAAATATAGGCACAGTAAGCTATCGGTGGTTCCATGGAGATTTCATTTCAGCTTGAGAAAATAGATGATAAATGGCGAAGTATACAATAAATACACACCATATAGTACATTTCCCACTGTCAACGGCCATCAGAGATACAGAGTCAGAAAATCAATGTTGGAAAGTAGGTGGGACGTGCTTCATGAGAGCAGGGGACTGGAGGGTTGGCTACATAGATCAGTGTGTAAGATGCTTGTTTGCAAACATGAGGGCCCGAGGATGCATGTATATATACACCTATGCATACAAATACACACAACACCACCACCACACATGTGTATGCACATACCCATGTATATATACACCTATGCATGCAAATACACACAACACCACCACCACACATGTGTATGAACATACCCATGTATATATACACCTATGCATATACACACAACACCACACACATGTGTATGTATGTAGAAAATCTTTATGCTATGAATATGTAAATACTTTGACAGATGGTGATATTTTTTCTCATCTCATGGTTTGACTTTTCACTTTTTAAAAAAAATATATGTGATAAACATGACATTTGGATTTTAAAAGCATAGAAGAATGAATAAAGCATGAAGTGCAGACGGGAAATAATTACATTTTTATAAGTCACACTAATGTTGATCAATTTAAAGCTGTCTCATACATTAATGGAATTACATCTGTACCTTCAAGCACTTGATTTCATGTTTCTCACGTAATTGCTCACTTCAGTTGTAATTGTTCTTCTCTAAGAACAGTTTCTTCCTGTCCAAGCTAGAAATAAGTTCTCTTTCTAGATTGTCATGTTTTTCACCTCTGTTCTTAAAGTTACTCTATCCACCAGATATTTAGGAATACATCTTTTGCTTTCATCATTATGTTGGATGCTTCTTTTTGTGTGTGTGTGTGTAATTAGTCAAGGATAGTTTAAGAAATAAGATAAAGAATACATCTCCATTACAAGTTATTTCTTACATTAATGAGAAAGAATGTTAAATCCTGATATCAATAGTAAATGATCTATGAACTTCAGAGAATATATGCAAAGTTCCGACCTGAATCTGAGCATCTATAAGTCAAGAGAGCCAGTGATGGAAGCTTCAGTCTGAAAGTTCTTGTCTTGAGTCCAAGAGGGGCCGTGCTTCACTTCAAGTTGAAAGGACAGACAACGGCTGATGTAAGAGCTCAAATGCAGCCCATCTCAAGGCATCCTTTCTTAAAAGAGGTTATTCTATTTTTTCTAGTTGGTACTTCTGCTGTTTGGATGGCAGCCACTGGCGTGGGAGAAGACAATTTCATTTATCCAGCCTGTGAATTAAATGTTAGTCTCAGTGGAAACAACTGTCCTCAATGCACTCAGAAAAAAAAAAAAAAAAAAAAAAGATCAACTATCTTGGCACTCTGTGCCCAACTAACCAGACAGTTAAACTACTATGAATGGCTTCTTCAGAGCTGACAGGATTTGTAACCCCACGGGAAGAACAACAATATCAACTGACCAGAACCCCCAGAGTACACAGGGACTAAACTATCAACCAAACAATACACATGGAGGGACCCATAGCTCCAGCCTCAGATCTAGCAGAGGATGGCCTTATCTGCCATCAATGGGAGACCTTTGTTCCTATGGAGGCTTAATGTCCCAGTATATTGGGCTACTACAATGGTGAGGTGAGAGTGGGTGGGGGAGCCCCCTCCTAGAGGAAGAGGAATTAGGGGATGGGACAGGAGGCTTGCAGAGAGGAAATCAGGGGACATTTGAAATATTAATAAATAAAATAACCAATTAAGAAGCTCCTTTTCGATTTGCATTATAACACAGTGAACTGAACTATCAATCTATTTGAAATATTAATAGTGTATCTACATGAACATACTTTACCTCGTACCTACCTACATAGATGTATTATATTATGTACTTGATGCTCATCAATGCCATCTTCTATCTATAATTCAAAAATTCTGTTTCTACTTTTTGAAAAGGGTGCTTTCGAATGACGTTTGTTTTCTAGGTAACTTGAAATAGCCACATGCCAGTTTGTAATCACCTAAAGTGAAGGGAAATGTATTCCTAATAGAGCCACTTGGATCTGAACATTCTGTAAATTTTGTTTAAACTTTGAAAAGCAGACATTTAGAGAAAGTGGAGGAGAGGCAAAATTGCTGGTTCTATGAGGTACCATAATAAATCCGCAAATGTTGTTCCCATAAACAAAAGCATTAGTTAAAAAATTTAAATTGTCTCTTCTTCATAGTAGTGTGGTAGTGTGGTTGGTGAACCAGAGCTTACATGGGAAGGAACTTTGGCTTTAATGAGTCAGTGGCTCAGGGTGAGAGTTCAGTGGTGGGAAGAATGGGTATGTCCTCTCTTGAAACCCAAGTTCAACTGAAGAGAGTGGCTTTGTTAACAGAATGAAAAGAAAGGCTGTTTAGTGGTGTGGATAAATATAGAAGGTTCCAGAACTATTGAGTTGGCATTGTATACAACTTTGCTTACATGCCCCCAGAACACAATAGTAAGCCTTTCCCTAGATCTCCCCAAAGGATAGCTGGTATCAATGACAGCTGGACGTACAACCAGGAAATGGTTTTAACCAATGAGAACTCCAGTTTCTTGGCACCAGCTTCAACACCCTGGAGAACTGGCTTAGTTTATCATGTCACGGCTTTCTCTGAACTTAACGGCGCCTCTGTTGTACCAGGTGAATAAATTCTGAAAGGGATCCATTTGGATTTGGGCTTTGGGGTGGGAACTGGGCTAAAGTGTGTTCCCAGCTCATGTTGCACATCATCACATTCTATAATCATCACATTCTACAGCCGAACGAAAACCACTCACTCCTTCAAGGCTGACGTACAGTTGGACTTTACCTCTCTTGGTGGGAATGAGTTTTGAATCAGGAGTGGGTCCCCATGGGACATTTCCATCCAGACATTCTTCCAGGCCAAGCTGCAAAAGCTCTGCCTTGGTAAGCCCACCAGCACTTTCAGAAGAAGGAGAGTCAGCTGACATTTTGCAGTGTGGGTGCTTTTGTTTTAGAGTGTTTCCCTTGCAGACTATCCAGTCGAGTGCCTTTCTTTAATAGAATCCTTTCAACAAGAGGGTTTTTATTCCTAAGTTAGGTGGATTCTGTGGTATTTACCTAACCCTTCCTGGCATCAGATGGCTACATTATTCAATTTACTTAAATCTCTAGCAACTTTCTAAAAGAAAAGAATTTCTCTGAGGAGATTTTCGCGTGATAAATTGAAATCCTTATCTTTTTAACAAATAAAAATGTACTTATTGACTCTTGGTGGCACTACAGAAATTTTTGTCTTTGTGTACTGCCAGAGCTATATTGGAAAAAAAAAAACAGGCGAGCGATTTTGAAAGCTATCTTAAGACATTTCTGATGAAGAGAAACAACGAGAAAGGTTTTCAATGCCTATGAGTTAAGCAGATCCTCAACCTTGTCTCATATGACCTGGCAGTTGGGTCCCATCCCAGCTTTTGTCTCTATACTATCTAGGCTTTGTATTGATATCTAGATTTCAAAAAATTATTACTTGTTTTAAGACCCTTGTTTCCATCCCCTTATCTATCTACATATCTATCTATCTATCTATCTATCTATCTATCTATCTATCTATCTATCTATCTATTATCTATCTATCATCTATCCATCTATCATCTATCCATCTATCTATCTATCTATCTATCTATCTATCTATCTATCTATCTATCTATCTATCTATCTATCTATTTATCTATCATCTATCTATCTATCTATCTATCTATCTATCTATCATCTATCTATCTACCATCTATCTATCTACCATCTATCCATCTATCTATCATCTATCTATGTATCTATCTATGTATCTATCTATCTATGTATCTATCTATCTATCTATTATCTATCTATCATCTATCTATCTATCTATCTATCTATCTATCTATCTATCTACCTACCTACCTACCTACCTACCTACCTACCTACCTATCTATCTATCTATCTATCTATCTATCTATCTATCTATTTACATTACACCGGAACCACAGACACCCTTCTCCTCCCACTCCTCCCTCACACAGCCTTTGCCCCCTCCTCTTCTCCTCTGAGAAAATGACCCTCCCACCAGGTACCAACCCACCTGGCACATCAAGGTACTGCAGGACTAGGCACATCCTTTCCCTCTGTGTCCAGAAAAGACATCCCAGTTAGGGGAACAAGATCCATAGGCAGGCAACAGAGTCAGGGGCAGCCCCTGCTCCAGTTGTTAGGGGACTACATTTTCTACACATGTGCAGGGGGTCTAAGTACATCCCACATATGCTGTTCGGTTGATGGTTTAATCTTAGGGAGCCCACAAAGGTTTAGTTAGTTTACTCTGTCGGCCTTCTGATAGAACCCCTAGACTTTTCAGAGGACCCTAGATTCATACCGTTCTAAAGAAAATTCAGATTCACTGAGATGCAAAGAATCGAACAGAGGAAATAAAATAAATAAATAAATAAATAAATAAATAAATAAATAATCAGGTTAAATGGTAGCATATATGTTCATACGTGATGGAAACCTGTGCATCTGTAAAATTGTGGGGCGCCGCCCACACATTCCCACGCATTCGCCATTACAAGATGGCGCTGATATCTGGCTGGAGTTAGCAGTAAACAAGCCATGTGCGCACAGGCTGGGTAACTTCCGCTTCATGAGTTCCGCCTCTCCCGTGGCGTCATAGGGCCTGCTGAGTTTCAACCAATCAGGGGGCTCCGCGTCCAAGGCAAGGACTGATCCCTTTATAGGGGACGGGCTAGATAGCTCCTTTCTCTCTTCCTCTCTTCTTCTTCTCTTCTGCCTCTCTCTCCCTTTCTTCTCTTCTCTCTTCTTCCTCTCTTCTTCCTCTCTTTCTCTCTCGTTGGTTTTCGGCCGTCTCGTGGAGCTTGTTCGTCCTGTTCGTCTTCTTGGATTTCTTGGTTTTCTCCGTCTTTTTCGTCACGTGAAGCAAGTACTGGTTTTCCAGAGCAATAAAGTTTACCGCAGAAGGATTCTATTTTGTGTGCCGCGTCGTTCTTGCAGGCGAGACGGTTGCGCGGGACATAAAATAAATTAATATGTATGAGTTGAGTGGCTTACACACATTAGCTAAGAAGATACACAAGACTCATTATGACACCCTTTAATGTTGTGTTTAATTTAAAGTGCATCCCTTGGTAGGAGAGGGTATAGAAGCATATAGGAATGAAGGCCTAAATTGAGCTGTGCTATGCATTAGATTAGGGAGCACAGTGATGTTCTTGTGGAAACTTACAAATGGCCTTCAGTTGCGTGCAGCTGCAATGCTTGAGAGCTGTTAAGTAAGAACGCTGCAGGAGATCAGGAATTTTTCTACCTTCCAGAAGAAATCGGAGTGGACGCCCTAATGCAGGAGAAGCAGATCTTAAATTGGGTTGCACAGAAGAGGTACCTGGAGAGATTTACAAAGTCCCAAAGCCAAGGTTCAGGGCAGACTGATTAAATAATGACACCTGTAAGCAAACCCAGGAGTCAGGGCCTGGTGGTTCCAGCTGTAGCAGCTTTTGAGAATGACTGTGCCGCAATCTCTCCATTTACAGATGTATTTAAAGGTGTCTGCCAATAATGGTTTACAGCTTTCTCTGAGGCACACTTTAATTCTTAAAAAAATTTTTTTTGTAGCTACTTAAATGGCTGTTCTTATATTTCATTTTCTGCTTGTAACTACTATAGAGAAATAAGACTTATCTATTATGAGCTAAAATGCAAAGCTTGTACTTTATTACTGCCTCATGTGACATTTTAGCCCATGTACATCACATACATATTATACATTGCATAAGGTTTAAGCCAGGTTAAACATATTTTCTTAAACATTAATCATTATGTTATGTTAAAAAACATCAATTTTTTTTCTCTTCTGACTTTTTAAAATAAATAGTACATAATTGGCATGTAGAGTTATCCAACTGTGAAGAATCCTAGCAGGACGTTAAGAACTTACTCAATTTATTTATTTAGTGTGTATGTGCACGTGTGGAAGCATGGATGCCACAGTGCACATAGAGAGGTCAAAGGACAGCATGCATCCGTCTGTTTTCTGTTCCCACTATCGAGACCCCAGTGAAGCAAGCTTGTCAGGTATGGTAGGAAGTCCTTTACCTGCAGAGCCACTTCATTGGCTTTATATGTCTTGCTGCCTTATGCCCTGTGATCAGTCCTGCACTATGAATGATACTTTCTTTATCATTACCAGCCTCTGGCAAATGCTCCTCTACTTACTTCTATAAGATTAGGTTTTGTAGATTCTTCATATGAATAACACTATATATATATGATTATCATGGAAGAAGTCCAATGTATATTAGCCTTTAAAATGTGTTATTCATGATTTTATTCTAAAGCTTACTTTTCGCACTTAAATATTGGCATTAAATTATAACACAATAAAGCCTTCCCCCTTCCTCTATAAACACTTGTAACAATTTTAGCAAATTCTTCAGTATTTTAATATATTTCATTTACTGTACGGTCTCACATGCTTTGGGTTATCTCAGTAGATTTTCTGTTGACAATATAATTTCTTTTGTGGTTCAGGAACACTCACTGGGTGGTGTGGTTCTCTCACTGGATAACATGCTTGCTCTATTAGCATGTGGGCCGGGATTCAGATTTTAGCACCCACACAGAAAAACTGCATGGCTCCTGCCTAGAACTCCAGCACTGGCCATGTAGAGATCAGTGGATTCTGGGATATTTTTGGCTAACCAGCCAAGATAGAATATCAAGCTTTAGGTTTAACAAGCAATGTTTTCACAAAACGTACTGAGTTGAAGAGGGAGATGTGAATCTTGGCTCCGCAGGCATAGGTGCAACACACACATATGCCTATAACACACACATGCCTATAACACACACATGCCTATAACACACACATGCCTATAACACACACATGCCTATAACACACACATGCCTATACTCCACACATGCCTATACCACACACATGCCTATAACACACACATGCCTATAACACACACATGCCTATAACACACACATGCCTATAACACACACATGCCTATAACACACACATGCCTATAACACATACATGCCTATACCACACACATGCCTATACCACACACATGCCTATACTGCACACACATGCCTATAACACACACATGCCTATACCACACACATGCCTATACTGCACACACATGCCTATACTGCACACACATGCCTATACCACACACATGCCTATAACACACACATGCCTATACCACACACATGCCTATAACACATACATGCCTATACCACACACATGCCTATACTGCACACACATGCCTATACCACACACAAGAATATTGATTTCTGTCTTCTTTATTGGAGTGACCTTATTCTAAGTATGCATGTTCAGGAAATGATCAAAGCAAACCATTAAGGGTATTAGCATGCTTAGCCATTGTTCTTCTAATAAATAAAATCTGGAAAACATGTAAGTCAGTCTCATGTTTGTTAAAAGTTGTATGTTCATGTTCAAATACTAAACCAATCCAGAAAAGGCATTTTTATATTTCAGCAGTACAGTCTCCATCTCAGCATACGTCAGACACAAAAGGTGTATTTTGAGAATTTATGCTTTAGATTTAAGCCATGGTAGAAGCTGTCTGTCTGTGAAAAGGACTATTCCACTCTCATACACTGACCAAGGTGTTTACATCTGTGTTGATAGCCAATTAAAATATTACAAAATATATACAGCAGAAGTCTAATGTATGTAACCAACTGGTTTCCAGTTGGACATTCAATTATTGAACGGCAAGTTATTGAACACGTTCAACATACCAGACAAGATTCTAGGCATCCACAGCATCGGGCGCTGTTTCAGCCAGCATGGTTGCCGATGTGCCTTTGTAGATTGGAGACGCACTATTGCTAGAATTTTAACAAATTCTAACAAAAAGCTTAGAGTCCTTCTAGGGCCAAGATCAGCAATAGGATGAAGACAAAGTGTCAAAGGCTCGATAGAAACTAAAACACAGGGCTTCCTCTCTGCCTCTCTCCAGTCTAAGACCTCCTGACAGGGATGTATTTAGACATGTTTCTCTCCCAGGACCATAGCTTCTGTCAGATTGATGTCACCTAGTGGGAGACAATTTGTTCCATACCATCTGAATTGCAGGTGGAATCTGAGTAGCACACATATTTCTTTGACTGTGTTATTCTTTCATTTGATTACTGTCACTTCTAATATATTTTGAGAGAGTTTATTACAAAGCCACAACCACTCACATAAGGAGAAACATAACTTTGGTTTTGAGGAGGAATAGTCTGCAATAACATTGCCAAACCGGAGCTAACAGTTAGGGAGGTGAAACTCTTCATCCAGTATCCTATTCTCATTGCGTTTCTAATGGACACTATTTTGTGTTCCCGTAGTCTTTTGGTGGGCTATAAATATCATGTCCGCATTCTCAATTCTCAAAATAAATGGAACTTTCTGAGTATGCTTTAAATAAAATTCTCATCGTATTCCCAGTTAAATTTGTCCTTTGTGAAATTTCAGAAGTCGTCATAAATAAACACTGAAGTTTTTTATTTTATTTTTCTTTGAATAGTTTTTAAAAATTATTGAGCCATAATTGATTTTATGGATAAAATGAAATTGGCGTGCTATATAACACTATAATTGAATGGGTTAATATAGTCTTAAACAGAAGAAGAAAGAGAGAGTTGTCAAGCTCTTTTTCACTATAGTATCTACTATAACACAGTCATTTAATCCTGTGTATTTCCACCAGAAGGCAAGGTACCCATTAGTGCTTTGTTTGGGCATGGTGATTATGTGTATGACTGTAGAAATCTCTGAAGCATCCTACTTATTCCAAGTGATGATCAAACTTTATTTGAGTTCTTTTTAGAACGTAATTATCCTAGTTCCTGAAGATACAGAATTGATCAAGTTGCAGCTTTGATCAGGGTTGTTGTCTTCTTGGAGTTGTTTTATTCTAGTGAACTTTAATAGACAATTTCACTGCAGGATGGGTTTTATGCAGGTCAGCTTGGAATTCCTGAGATGGGACTTACATAGAAACGTTTAAAAAGGCATTTTAGAATATGTTACTTCTATGCTAAGACCTAATCGAGTACCTAGTTGGGCTAAACGTGGTCCAGGTTATTAGCTGGTTGCTGGGACTGAACATCAGAAAGATGAATCCTGTGAAAGGGCCAGGTTACATGGTCTAGGTCAGTTATCAAGTATTTGCTAGTTGGAATGTGACCCATGTCGATGAATTGAAGTAGTTTCAGGATACGAGTGCCTTCCACAATTTGTGCCATTTTCTATTCTAGTGTCTCGTATTTATACTTTATGGTTGCCTTTTTCCTCACAGGATCAAAGATTGAGCTCATAAAATGGCAAAGAGGGATATTTAAAGAACACTTGTATTTATTTGTGGTTTGCCTGGGGGAAAATGGTAGCAACATTACCATTTCAGACCTTGTCCAAAATTATAGAAACTGGTTTCAGCCCGAAGGAAGTTATAAGGATGTGCATGTGCCCCGTGCAAGCAAAAAGCAGGGGTATGAAGAAGCTGCTTCTCAGGAGAAGCAGGGCGAGGGCTCACATCTTCACTTCTGTGTGCACATCCATTCAATTCTGGGCTCAGCATCACCTTGTCAGTACTACAGAAGTCACAGGTACCACTCCAAAATTTATCACTTTGACATCTGAGGGAAATGCTTGCCTTAAGTTCAGAAATGATTGGATGGGCTCAAACAGAGTCAGATACTGATCCTTAAATTAAGTGACTATGACAGTGTGAGTATGAATTGCCAGTACCTCTCCACTCAGGTTGTTCCTACTGTCAAGTCAATCAGCTGTAGTCAGGATCACGGCTGGATGAGCCAAGTAGCTTGCCAGTTTCTAAAGGAATCTCTCAAGTGAAGCAGGGAGAATGGTGTTTTCAGAAAAACAAAACATAACAACCCCCCCCCCCAAACGCTGAACAATTGTGTCCAGCATAAATTGTCAGTTTGAAGAAAATCTAGAAATATTTCAGAGATGAGCCTTGGAGAAAACATGTGGGACATTACCTTCGTTGTGTTAATTGAAATGCATGGTACCATTCCTGATTGGGATCCTGGATGTTCTCAGTGGAGGAAGGAAACTGAGCAACAGCGTGTGTGCAGCTCTCTCTTTCCTGACAGTGACTGTAATTAGTGTGGTGTTGACTGAACTGATACTCAGTGAACTGTGGTGTAGAATGAACCCTTTGTCCCTTAGGCTGCTTTTACCAAAATGTTTCATCACAGAAACAGGAAAAGAAACTGAGACAGAAACCATGATGCATCAACTACAGTGTAAGTGATTTTCAAATCAGTTATATCCTTTGGGCTCATCTTAGTCATTGCTCGGTTACTGTGAAGAGATACCATGACTAAGTCAAGTCTTATACAAAAGAGTATTTAGTTTGGAACTTTCTTAAAATGTTACAGGCTTAACTCATTTTCATCATGCCATTGGAGCAGTTCCTGAGACAGACATCTTGATCTGAAGGCATCAAAAAGACAGAGAAACTGGGGGAGAGCTAGGCAGACTGAAAGACAGACATACACACAGAGAGCAACTGAGAGACAGCTTGGCAGACAGACAGACAGATACACACATGTGCGCTCACAATTGCGTACATGCGTGTGTGCATGTGCACATGTGCACACACACACAGGGGAGGGAGGGATGGAGGGATGGAGTGAGAGAGAGAGATGGAGGGATGGGGGAGATTCTTCTCTGGTGTGAGCTTTTGAAATATGAAATCCCAATCTCAGTGATACCTTTCTTCCAACAAGGCCACACCTCCTCATTCTTCTCAAACAGTACCACTCTGTGATGACTAGGCATTCAGTGTATGTGCCTATGTGGCAATTCTTATTTACCACCTTCTGGAAGTGTTTGAGGTGCTCACTGCTGTGTATATGTAGCAAATGAGGTATTTTAAATTATAAAGTTATATCTAATTACAAAATATGGCTTTGATAATTGCACGGAGGGCACTGGAAGAGAAATTGACTCTAATGTAGTGAGTAATAATTTGTAAAAGTAGGCAGTGTTTCTTTATTCCTTTACTATGTATGAGCTAGTGAAAGAAAAATGAATATATTGTTTATTAATATTTAATATTGTCAAGTATCATCATAAGAGATGTGTATAGTTTTTTCTTCTCTTCTATAGCTCTATAAAGTAGATATCATCAGTAAGTCCAATATAAGGTAAGGAGTTAAGTGAACTGCAGTCTCACAGTGAATTACTGATGTATTTAAACATGGGTCAGTTGATTTCAAAAGTCAAGAATGTATTGCGTTTGAAGGTACAATCCAAACCTTCATTTTAGGAAGGAATAACAACTTTCATGCTCATTTTGAAATTTTAACTGTAATAACAAAAATAGTTAACTACTATTTGTAAGAATTTAAAAATATTATTTTACCGTTCTATTACAATTTGTCCATCTCTCTGGTAATTTTAATAAAAAATACGTTTTTTTTGTTAAATGAAAGCATTTTGTACTATGGATTTGCCCACAGGTGTGCTGAAGAAATACAAAGTTCATTTTTGAATGGGAACATGGAGATTTTTCAATAAATGTAGGAAGAAAGAGTCCTGGGAGCAACCTGTGACCTTCAGACAGGCTTCTGAGAGAGTCCTCAATTGTGTTTTCAACAGTAGGTGTAAAGTTTAAAGAGAAATAAATGATTGCAATATCTGTTCTCTGGCTCGTCTGGACAGAATGTGTTTTTTTTTCCTCCTGTAATTCATATCACGTGGGTATGAGTGATTCACTTTTGTGGGAATCTTTTCCAACCATGCACAGCAACAGGTGACGAGAAGATTCTGTTTCCTTCAAAGGTGCATTCCAGTTGTAGAGAGTTTGTGTCCTCAGAGTGGCAGAATGGAAATATTCAGTTTTCATTTTTCTGTAAGCAGAGCGTTGATTTTAGCCTTGGTAGGACACCAGTATTTTGTGGTTTGTGGGACCTTTGTCTATACAGCCAGCAATGGTGGTAGGCTCTTCTTCTGTCTTCTCTTTCCTGCCCGTTCATCTGTCACCACATCTCTGAGTACAGCTGGGACATGTTTTCAGACCTACTCTTTTTGTGACTTCGAATAAACGTGGACTCATTTTGATAGTTCACTGAGATCTCCCTATGGTCAAATCTAGAACCCAATCATCTACCTCACCTTGAGGCTCAGGGTAGAGAGATGGAAGAGTTCATTGACACTGTCTTCAGGCCATGGTGTGGTCCCGGCACTCATGAATTCGTAACAACTAGTTACCTGCACAACCCTGAGCCAGCAAGCCTTCCAGGGTCCCACAATGGCTTCTTCAATTTTCATAACCTGTTAGAGCAGCACAACTTCAGGAAAATATTTTACCAGCTGCTTGCTATTTTCTCAGATTTAGAAGGCTTTCTGAGCCATGATGCATGGGAATTTCACTGGGTAAGCATAATTGATTGACTCATTGGCTATGTCAGTCTCCTTTCTTCCCCTTCTTCTCCTCCTTCTTCCTCTTCTTTCGTCCTCTTCCTCTTTCCTCTTCCTCTTCCTCTTTCTTCTTCCCCTTCCTTCTTTTTCCTCTTCCTTCTCTCTCCCTCCTCCTCCTCTTGTCAACAGAATACTGTTTTTTTAGTGATTGTAACTAGTTGTATTTATTACAGTAACTGTCATATTTGGAAATATCTCCACCATTTCTAGACGCTCACTCAAGGTTATATTCTGCTTTTTATTTTTTCCAAGTGGGCTTTTTTTTCTATCTTCCCTTGTCAAGCTTTCTTTGATCTTTGCTGTACAGATTGTATCACATTGCTCTTGTTCATGGTGCTTATTTTTACTGACCTTAACACATATTTTACTCAGTAGAGCTCTAAGGTTGAGTGTAGCCTTGATCTTTTTCCTGTATGATATCTGTACATTAAAATGCTTATTTAGAGCTTTCTTTTCCTACTTCATTTAGTACTGTCTATGGGTTTTATATAGCTAATGTGTAAATAGGCAACTCCAAGACCAACATTATCAACATATTTTATTCTTCATGTTTTTAAAATTGAAGTTCTCAGTGAGACATGCTTATGTTTTCTTTTACTGCAGTAATCCAGTTATCTAAATTCTAACACTTTGAATATAACCTTACGTTTCAGAGTTTTTTTTTAGTTGAAAATTCTTTAGTTTTTCTGCTAATCATTTTTTTGGGGATGAAGATAAAATATGATTTTTTTGTCTGATTGTTATGAAGTTACTGTTTTATAACTTAAAACTTATTTATTTATTTATTTATTTATTTAATGTCTATGAGCACACTATTGGCATCTTCAGACACACATTACAGATGGTTGTGAGTCACCATGTGGTTGCTTGGAATTTAACTCAGGATCTCTAGAAAAGCTCTCAGTGCTCTAACCACTGAGCCATCTCTCCAGCCCCATCTTTATATAACTTTAATACATGTCAAATATAGATATGTCATCATGTTAAATTTGTGGATTCTTCTTTTAAATATTTTGTAGGTTTTCTGAGAATTTTTTAGACATTAAAATTTTTTAAATATGCC
Source organism: Micromys minutus (assembly GCF_963924665.1). Taxonomy (NCBI): domain Eukaryota; kingdom Metazoa; phylum Chordata; class Mammalia; order Rodentia; family Muridae; genus Micromys; species Micromys minutus. The sequence goes on from NC_137968.1 coordinate 7,869,076, forward strand.
TGCAATTTAAAGTTAGTTTTTAGAGTAGAAAGAATGAGCTTCCCTATGCCATTTTTGTACACATGTCAACATACCTTGCTCTTACTGGATTTACTCTTTTATTCATCCTTCCACTTTTTGATGGTTAAAACTAAATTCCAAATACAAGATGAATTGTTTCATTTTTTTCTTCTCTTTCAATATTTTCTATTAACCCCCCACACCCCTTCTTCATGTTCACTTTCATGTCACATTCATATGCACATTAGATTCTGCATATATCCTTTAGATTAAGCATGATATTTTATTTCTTAGCATGGCTTATTTTACATATTATCTCTAGTTTTATCTACTTTTCCTGTACATGACATAATTTTCTTATTTTTATGGCTGAACAAAACCTCACTATATATTTATAGAATATTAAACACACACACACACACACACACACACACACACACACACACACACACACACCACACACACACACATACACACACACACACACACACACACACACACACACACACTACTGTTTTCTGCTCATTTATTTGCTGATGGATATCCTGACTGTTTCTACAGCTCGAGAATTTTGAGTGGTATAGCAATATGCAAAAGTTGTCTTTTCTTTATTTTCTGAAGCTGCCTAAAAATTGGAAGTGCTTTCTTTGTTTCAAAAAAGGAATATGTAAATGCCAAGACCAGTTTATGATATGCTTTTCTATTTTTAAATGAGAACATTCTTTATTATATCCTGTGAATAGCTCAGGTATGGGTAGACGTGGTCTTTGAGAGTGAGTTAAGTGGAGTGCAAAGAACAGAATTAATTTAAAATTTAGAATTTAAAACAAAATCAAGACATATTTGCTTCTATTTAAAGCTTTAACACAGAACATTAGGATTGGAAGGGACATTATCAATAAACATCTCTTTTGGAATACTGAAATAGTTTTGGAACATTTGGAATTTTATATCTATAATTCATATAATAATACAAACATTTTAATTTTGTCTAAATATGACAGAATTTAAATTTTCTCTGAAAGTGAAAGCTATGTTTAATTTTCACAGTGCACATTTCTAACTTTTTATACTCTTAAATGCCCATGAAGAAAAACTGCAAGTATGATATGATATTTTTCAGTAATAATTATCTCAGCAGACACTTGATCATATTCCCACATGACAAACATGGTCCTAAGTGGAGCCTGCATTTAGATGCATGTAACAACCCCGGTATAGATACTCTTATACTCTCTGTATTAATGAAAGGAGAGAGCCTCATAGCATCTATCAACTTATTCTCATCAAACTATAGTCTGCAAGTACTTACCTTTGAATATTAACTTCCAACATGAAGCATAAAATAAATAATGAAACAAAGATGAATTTACAAGTCTAAGGTAGGAGTTTTTATATCATCCCATTATAATGACTTAGGAAATCAGTTTTGTCAACTGAAATCTGCTATCTTCTGAAAGTATTTAAATCTCCTCTTTATTTTTCTCTTTATTTTTTTGGCTTCAAGACTGCAAAGTGGCCTTTAAGTACATATTTATCTGTAGATTAGTGCAGCTCTCAGAACTACTTCACTAGGGAATTTTCTTTGTGTGGTGGCTGGAAATTTCAAAAAACAAAAACAAAAACAAAAACAAAAACATGTTAGTGTAGTAATCATCCTTAAATAGGACATCTATGTCACACCACTCCCCAAGCTTTAGTGACCATTCAAGAGGTTGTGGTGGAGAGATTATAAGAGCCCAAGGTTTAGGAGGACCAGAGATAAATAATATCTTCCAGACACAGCTCATTAACTCTCAGGAGCTGTGGTTATCTGTACAAGACCTGTACAAGATGAAGCCAATTAACTTTCTTGCATAGTGTCTTAGGATTTCTATTACTGTGAAGAGACACCATGACCACGCCAACTCTTATAAACAAAAGTGTTTAATTGGGGTTGGCTTCCAGTTTCTGAGATTTAGTTCATTATCATCATTGAGTCAAGCGTAGCATTTTATAGGCTGACATGGTGCTGGAGGAGCTGAGTTCTGTGTTTTGACAGGCATGCAGCAGGAAAAGAATAAAACACACTTGCTCTAACAAAGCTGTACGTACTCCAACAAGGCTACACTTCCTAGTGCCACTCCCTATGGGGCAAGCAACTGAACACGAGTCTACAGGGGCCATTCCTATTCAAACTACAACATTCTAACCCCTGGCTCCCATAGGTTTGTAGCTATAAAATAATACAATAATGCATTCAGTCTAACTTCAAAAGTTCCCACAGTCTATTACAGTCTCAACACTGTTTAAATGTCCAACATCTCTTCTGAGACTCATGGCAATCCCTTAACTGTAATCCCATACAACATCAAAATGCAGTTTACATACTTTCAGCATACAATGGCATGGGACATACATTGCCATTTCATATTGAGGAAAGGGAGCTTTGTGAAGAAATACTGGACCAAAGCAACACTGAAAACCCATTAGGAAAACTCCAAACTCTGAATCTTCATGTCTGATGTCAAAGCACTCTTCAGACCTCCAACTTATTTCAGCATTTTGACTGCAGTACACCTTTTCTTCTAGGTCTGGCTCTACTCCCTGCTAGTAGCTCTTCTGGTTAGCTATCTCATGGCTCTGGCATCTCCATCAATTTGGGGTCTTCAGGCTTCAATCTCACAGCTGCACACAATGCCCTCTATGCATGGACAACCCTGACACAATCCCTTTCTTCTATTTTCAACTCTAAAGCCAGAACCACATTGCCCAAAGTACCAAGTCTTGCTGCTTCATGGGGCTGGACCATGGCCCCTCCTCCAGGTACATCTTCACCAGTTTTCTGTTTCCTATGGTTTTGTCACCACCTAAGCACCTGTATCCTGGAACTCACTCTGTAGACCAGGCTGGTCTTGGGCTCATATTTGTTTTCCTCTGTTTCCTAGGATTAAAGGTCTGTACCAAAATGCCTGAACCTAAACTGTTGGTTAATTCCTTATTTTCTAGTTGAAAGCTTAGCTGCATGGAGTCATACTCTGAGGTCACAACTCCCTTGATTACATTTAGTGTCAGGCTTTTCTTTAATCTGCTTATCTACCTGAACACAGGATTTAGCTTCTTCCTGGTTCATCTTTTCTCCCTGCAGCATTGGATTTTCCTGTACATTTTGTATTTTTCATTGCCCAGTTTGTTCCCTTCCATGATGGATTGTCCTCAGAGTGAACACTAAAATCAACCCAACAGAGTCAACGCCAGGCTGTTTTGAAATTTTTTCTGCCAAGGAAATTAATCAAAAAACTCTTCAATTTAGCCACCCCACATAGAATTGGGAAGAGTTCATGAGCTTCTTCACCATACCTGAAGGGTGAAGGGCAGTTGATGGCTTCTGTGGGTAAAGTGAGCCTTTCAGAGGTTGACTATTGGCAGGATAACTATTGTCTAGTGAATGGTTCTACACACAGGGGCATATGGGCAGCAAAAATAAGAGTCAATGGATTATTAAAACAAGTAACACAAAGTGTAACATGCCTGGGAGGAATGTAGAGCGAATATGGTTAAGATTCACTCTGAGAAATTCTGAAATAATTAATGAAGTCATAGAAGTCACAATTTTACTATGAAAATAATTGATATTTTCATGTGGGTTATTGCCGAATCTCTTCATGAACAGAAATACGATAGATCCATGATATACTAGGTTATTGTTTAGAAGCACAACATCTTAGGTTTGTTCCACATTGCTGTCACCTTCAATCAATTGCTTAGCGAGTGATGGACTTTCAAAGTGAAAAGGAATCCAAATCAGAAATAGCTATGGAATTGGACATGACAATAGAAAAACAACAGTATTAATGGTAACAGGCATACACATTGTCACACCAGATAAAAGAATGAGACCATGAGACTTAAAATTCTTTCACAGATAAACCAGAAAGTTTTCCTATTATCTAGACATAAAGAAACTGCCATGCATACACCATGAAACATATGTAACAATGAGTAAATTTTCTTTTTTTTTTGATATTTGGTTCAGAATGTCACATGGAATATTGCGTATGAACTTGACATTGTCTAAATGGCTTTCTAAGTTAAATGTAACAACATTACTGGGAAGAGCTTATGGTCTTAGACTAGCTATTTCCCTGATCAGTAAGATAAAATATCACCCCTAATTGGATGCAAGCCGGGAGGTCTTTTTTTTTTATTGTGCTGCCATAGTTCTAGGACTGTTAAGATGTTGGTAAGGATGTTGACAAGGATGATATCTCACTTTTCCCTTTTGTAGACTCAAAGAAGAAATACCTGACTGGGCTACACAGCATGAAAATTATGTTTCCTACAAATGACCAACTTTAAAGCTTTTTTGGAAATTATATCTATGATAAGTTTTCAAAGCTAACTTTTCAAACAAATTTTATTAGTCATATAGTCTCTTATTGGATTCAAAGGTTTGTAGTCAATTTAAATGACTTCATTCTTCTTTCTAGTCATGCCATGGTTTGTTTTAGGCCCTGTATTTTTTGTGGTATCTAAATCATTTTGAAACCATGCAGGATATAATTACCTGAACAAATTATATGATTTTTTCCTATCAAAGCATATATATATATACATACATATATATGTATATACATGTATATATATATATAACATATAATATATAATAAGCATAAATAAAGAATGAATTATTTACTATGCCAAAATGACATACTAGAAAATCACATATTGCTTTTTAGTATGTATTCCAAAGTATGAAGAATGTAGAAAACCAGAGAGTCTTAATTTCGTATTATTCCAGTTATGGAAAGAGTAAAATAGATGGTTATTAATATTTCTACAAATACAAATCCTACATATTTGCACTGTAGATATTCAGAGTAAAGACATTTTTTGATCTTTCGTGTTTTTTGTCTGCTTTTTAATTTTTTTTTATTTTGTTTCTGTTTTGACTTTTTTGGCCAGAAGAGAAAGATGTGTAGGTAGGCAGGGGTGGAGGATCTGAAATGAACTGGGGTAAGCGAAGACATTCCCAAAATGCATTTACAAAAGGGCTCTATATCAGAAAAAAATTAAAAGTGTTTTGAGATATATTAACTTTATAATCTGTTTTGCTTAATGTAAGCTAATTATAAGTCAGCCTACTTGGGCTTCAGTATTAGCCCTTGAGTGATATTAGTACAAAAATAATATTTGTTATACATTGTCTCTGTTTAATACTAAATTTCTTAGTGTAAACAGCAGTGGTGGTGGTTTGTTTGGCTGATGATCTCAGTCTTTTAAACACTGCCTGTTACTGGTTACTGTGTATTATTGTACTATTAAGATTGAGATTATTAGTAGGAAACAGTAAATTCCTGCCAAATGTAGGAGGTTAAAACACCAAAACTTGTCTTTCTTGTTCTTGTGGTAACCATGCTGGTGGGGCTGTTCAAGCAGTTGTCTCAATTCTTAGCCCTAGTGGGAGGGAAACAGGCTTGTCAGTGTTGTTATTTGGCTCCTGAGAGAGAAATGAACACACGGGTCATGCCGAATCTACTTCTGCTGAAATAGATGAGAGTTTCCTCAAGTGTATACTTCATTTTTTAAAGTGAGCTGGTCACTTAAACCTGTTTCTAATAAAGTGGGATTCTGTAGAATGGAAATATTAAAATTATAAATAATAAGAAGGCCTTGACTTTTGTATTTTCATTTTGCTTGGTTGAGTCTGGTACAATGATCAGTGCAAATTCATAGATTACCAGGGTGTCTGAGGTTGACCATAATTAAAGTATGTCACGTATATTTTCTAAAATATCTATTCTTTGAGATGTTAACACATGAAATAAAAGCCTGTCAGCATGGCCAGTTTTCTTACATTCCTTTTTTTTTTTGAGCTTTAAACCATACTTTAATTTTCAATATCTGTAACCTAGTAGTAAAATGAACCAGATGTAGAATATTTAAGTGATTCACTACTTACATTTTTTTCTAATCTGCTTTCTAAGATACTTTCTTTAGTAAAGGGTTTGAGATATTTCATGTTTACACCATGAAATTAGTTTTAAAAAGACTATATTTACTCATTAAAATATTACATTTAAGGCATGTATATGCATGTGCATATGTGTGTTCGTGTTCATGTGTGTGTGTGTGTGTGTTATTTAAGTCAGCATGTAATACATTAGATACATAATGATCTTTTCAAACAAAGTGTGTTTTGTGATCTTTTTAGTCTCCTCCTCTAAGGGTGTTCTCTCTCTGTACATCTCTCTATCCGATTCTTGTTCCTTTTAATAGACCGTGTGTTTCTTTTATCATCTCCTACTGTCCCTACCCCATGTGTTTTCTTTGCCTACCCCATGCCCTTCTTCACTAATTAACTGTGATGTCCTTTGGTCTCTGTTCTAGGTTTTTCAGACTACACACATTTTTGAAACAGAGCATGAACTTAGCCTTTCTGGATTAAAGTCTCCTCATTTAATATCCTAATTTCCAGATCTGTCATTTTTCTTCCTGAAAGTTTCATGCCTTTTTTTTCTTTACAGCTGAATAATATTCCATTTTATATACAACTTCTATTCATGTGGAGAGATCTGGGGTTGTTACAATATATATGGATAGAGTAGTGGTGGAATATGGAGTTCTTTTTGGATAGTCCAGTAGCAATTCATATGATAGTTCTATTTTTTACTTCTTTTAGTTTTTAAATTTTATTTAATTTTTATATTTTATCCCCCTTCTGGTCCACCATCTGACTGTTCCACATCCCATATTTCTGCCCCCAGCCCCAGGTCTAATATGATGTCCCCAACCCTACCCCAGATCCCACCAGTTCTCTCCACTCCCTGGGGCCTCCAGTCTTCTGAGGATTGGTTGAATCTTCTCTTACTGAGCCCAGACCTGGTTGTCTTCTGCTCTATATGTGTTGGGGGCCTCATAACAATGGTGTATGCTGCTTCATTGGTGGTTCAGTGTCTAAGAGATCTTGGGGATACTGGTTAGTTGAGACTGCTGATCCTCCTACAAGGTCGCCTCCTCAATTTCTTCCAGCTTTCCCCTAATTCAGCCACAGGGCTCAGCAGCTACTGCCCATTGGTTGGATATAACTATCTGCTCTGACTCAACTGCTTTTGGGTCTTTTTGGGGCAGTCATGATAGGTTCTTTTTTTTGAGCTCCCCATAGCCTCAGTAATGGCGTCAGGCTTTAGGGCCTCCCCTTGAGCTGGATATCACTTTGGGTCTGTCACTGGACCTCCTTTTCCTCGGGCTTTTATTCATTTTTGTCCCTGCTGTTTTTTTTAAGACAGGAACAGGTTCTGTCTATCTATCTATCTATCTATCTATCTATCTATCTATCTATCTATCTACCTATCATCTATCTATCTATCTATCTATCTGTCTATCATCTATCTATCTATCTGTCTATCATCTATCTATCTATCTATCTATCATCTATCTATCTATCTATCATCTATCATCTATCTATCATCTATCTATCTATCTTCTATCTATCTATCTATCTATCTATCTATCTATCTATCTATCTATCTATCTATTTATCTATCTATCATCTATCTATCTATCTATGGGTATTTCTCCTGCATATATTTCTGTGTACCATATGCATGCCTGGTGTCCATGTAAGTCAAGAATGTCTTGGATATCCTTAGAACTAGAGTTAGATTTGTGTAACACAATGTTAATGCTGGTTATTGAATTCATGACCTCAGGAAATGTAACAAGTATTTGTACCATTGAGCAATCTCCAGCCACAATTTCTTTTTTTTTTAATCAACATTTCTCTATCAACATTAGGCTAAAGTCAAAGAAGTATGGCCTACGTAGTAGAGGATAGAACAAATTATTGAGGTGTAAAAGAGTAGGTGGGAACTGTTTTCTTAAATGTAAAGAATTTAGGCATGGGTACATGTGCTCAAATACATTCACATTACCATAAATAAGCATTATCACTGAGGTACTGTTTGCATTACTCTAAAAATCGAATAACCTCTTCAATTATATAATTTATAACTATATACGTATTTGACTTATTTTTGATTAACTTTTGCACTGCTCTGTTTAGAAATGGCCTATCTTATTGCAGACCTAAGAGACTGGAAATTGCGTTTTGTAAAGCGGTGAATCTTTTGAAGAATTAAATTAAATAATTTAGTGACCTCAGTTAACCTTCAGTCAATCCCTGTAATATGTTGTTTTCTTTTAATATTTTTAATGTAACATGCTTCCTGATAATGATTATAAAGTGAATTTCCTGTCAGGCAGGATGCTATCGTCATCCTGAGGTTTTTCTTTGGGGGGGGGGGGCTGGAGAACACAACAGGCTGCATTTCATATTTTATAGAATACACTGATAGTGCTTTGGTGTGAATGATGGGCTGAGTCTGAGGATTTTGTCAAAATCTAAGCTTTTGGCATTGGTGGAGCATGGAGTTCTGTAGTCCCATGCATTTTGTATAAGGGAGGCTTTTCACCTTGATGTGTCCTGGTTTCCATGGTGATGATACTATTGGTCTTGGCATACTAGTGGAATAGAAGCATATCATGTTAAATAAGACACAGCATCTCAGCCACAAATGCCTTTGCTTCCTGATTTATGAGACATAGCATGATTGAAGAAAAGAATTTGTAAGTGGCAATTAGAGGCACATAGGTAAAGAATTACACTAAGATGGATTCTTTTCAGTGAAGTGCAGTTAATGGAGCATGTAAACAAAGAGGCTCTTCCATCCTTTGGCTGGCTGGCGTATCTTCTGATTTAATTGAATAAGATTGCAGCATGCCTTTAACTTGCTGTGTAGGCTGACAAAGGTAATTTAGGATGGAGCTTTCCGATGAGTGTCTGCTACCACTGCCAGGGTTTCTATCTTCATGAAGGAAACACAACTGAAAGTGTCTTTTCAAGCTGATTGATAGGCATGAGGAAGCTGGAACAAGAATCCGGTCTCCAAGAAACAAGAAAAAGTTGTGTTTGTGAAATGGGGCAGAAAGGGATCTGTTATCCTCTTGTGAATTTTGTGTCTAATTTAGTGTCTGTGAAGAACCAAGTATGGTACATGAAACCAGATACACACTGCCAATAAAATACGCCTCATTTGAGTGGTAACATTTTCACTGAACTGCACCCATAGTGCTCCAGGGCCAACCTACGAATTCTTCCTGATTAGAATCATCTATTGCTACTGAACCTAGAAAGGAAAGGGATTTCTCTGGTCTAATAGTACACATTGTGATTAAGAGAAGAATTGAGTTTCAGATCCTTGTTTTTGCTCTTGAGTGATTCCTATTTCTGTTATGAATCTTCTGTGCACTGAAAGGAAATGCCGTGTGAGAAAGAATAGAATTAGTGCATATTACACCACAAATTCTTCCTTCCATTCCTTGTGTCCCTAGAGGTATTTATTCCACCATTACTTGTCTCAACAAGGGTATTGTTATCTTCTACGGTCAGAGATAAAGCTGAATATCTGAGTAATTGTGCTGTGGTGTGGCATTCATGATGTGGCAGGAATACATTATGTCTTTGTGGAAAGATTAAGCTCATGGAAATGTTCAGAAGTACAGTAACTATCAGATTGGAAATAAGTAAATAAATATTTCACATAAAGCACAAAGGGAGAAGAATATTCTAGGCATAAACAATGACAGTGATAGAATAAAAACATGAAGGGCTATGGTATTTATTGTTGGTTAGTTATGGCCAAAACTCCAAGGAAGTGTACTTCTACTACATGATAGCAATCACCTTACCCCACTGCTGAGCCGCGTATCTTGTTGTCTTGATACTGTGAAAGTAAATAAACTTTTAGGACAAAAGCTACCTATAGAAACAAGTGGTCTATGTTAAGTGTCCCTTAGGCAAAAATCCTTAGGTACCATGATGGCTAGAAGCATGCTGATAAAGAATCTCTAAATATTAACTGTGGATAACTAAGGAGCTTCTCCAGTTTAGAGAAAGAATGTCATAAGCAGAAAGGGTAGGCAGGTTGAGGTTACTGTCTTGAGCTCCTGACATGTTTGCAGGTCCTAAATAATCTGATTTTAAAGTATGGCCGAGCCAAGCCTTACCGCTGGAAACAGAAGTATGGGAAGCTGGAAAGAAATTGAGACTGCAGATAGAAAGTTGGGAGTGCTTATCAGATAGCTGCTATTTTAAAATTTGGGAGAGTAGAGTGAAATAGCTCAAACTACTATACATTGGACTGTAGCAAACCACGAAGTCTGACTCATGGTCAGTGAGGAAAATGAGAGGAGTAATGAATATCATTTAGTCTGTATTAACCGAACAGCCATCTCTGGACCCATCTTCACGACAGCACCTTGGTTCTTGTTGGGCTCTTTGTACATTTTCCCATCATGCTGTGGATGTGTTGTTTCTGAAGCCTATGTAATCCCGACTGCAGGGATGAGCTGGAATAGTCAAGGAAGGAAATCTTACACCATGGTAGTAAGGATTGGTTAGCAGCCCAGTGTAATCAGAATGCGGTGTTTTCGGGATGACGGGGTTTGTTTAGGAGGGGCAAAGACCTAATTAAATATAATTCGGCATGATGGGATGTTTGCTGGAAGTTTCTGGGAGAGAGCCTCTTGAAAGACAATCTTCATGTTCAGAAAGGTACAGCAGGTAATGTTACAAAGTGGGATGAGACTGAGGGCAGAGCTGCAGGAGGGAAGGAACAGGTCCTTGATGAGCTGTCTGAGAAAATCAAGTCTGAAATCAGCCTTCTCTGACGATCTTGGTTGCTTTAATTTGTACACCATTCTTATATAGGCTATTTTATTTGAGTTTTCCCTTGCTGGAAACAGACTGCATTCTAACAGATAAAAATGCAATCGATTATGCAATTCCAATTTTATACATATAATGTAATTATGGTCTAAAATTATATACATATAAGCAACACCAAATGCACTTAATTGGTTATATTAATATATTAGAAGATATGTGTGTATACCCATATTTCATAATTCAGTAGATATTAGCTGGTATTACCACAAGAAAAGTTACAATGGAACTTAACAAATGGGCTATCTGCTTGACTGTAGCAACTGCTGGATTGACGCTCAGCAGAAAAGATACTATGGGATCAAACACCACCAATGCCTATCAGCAGAAGAACTGTGATGAAAAGAAAAGCAAGCAACAAGCTTTGAAATGCATTTAAGTGTAACTAGATCCAAGCAATGAAAGAGAAGACAACAATAATAAAGTAAACAAGGTAAGGACAGTGTACCACCAACCAACTCTGAACTGCAGAAGGAGAAGGGCACACAGCAAAGGAAACCTGCTGTCCCTATTTTCCACTCGAGGAGCAGAACGTGTACAGTGAGTGACAAGTAAAGGACGGTTGTGAGGGACACACAGGGTGGAAGACAGGCTGCAGTTCCCAGTGCTGTCCCTCACGTTGGTCTTAGACGGCATTTCATCACAGCAACAGAAAGCAACTGAGACAGTTACCCATGAGCTGCACAGAAAACCATGTAGAGTTAGCATCTTCAAATGAAAGTTGAGAACCGGCACTCAATGTCAACCACTCTTATCTGAATGTCTGCTGCGATGGAGGGTGTTTTCAGAGCATTGTAGATGAATATATACTGATGTCATGTTCATTAAGTCACCTTAAGTCCTGCTGTTAAAAGGCTATGGTGTCCCAGTCGGCCAGTGTTAAGTGTCTGTACAACCTGGGCACTCTGCCTGAGTTTCCTCTTTCCAGTGACATTTCCTATTGGCGGATGACTTTAGAGAAAGATGTCCATGTGCAGGATACCTATTCATAATTTACTTTCCATCCCCTTCCCTAGAATATTAAGAGTGAGTGTCTAGTCTCAGCCAACAAGGGAGTATGCATCATGAGGCACCCATCTTTTGTGAGGAAAAGGCAAGCCAAGGGTGAGAGAGGATCAAGGGAACAGGTAATTGTGAGCAGGGTAGTTTCTATACCTTAGTGGAAATATGTTGAAACCAAGTAATGGCTCCAAGTTACTTGAGCTGATACTTATCATGAGGTTAAGCAATAGTTAAGTTGTTCTTAATGTTTGAAAAGTATGTGCACAATATGTATTATATAAATGGTTGTGTTGCGTATACATGATTGTAATGTTTATAAAATTGTCACTAAGATGATTACAGTCAAAACTTGTGTGCTTAGGTATTTCAATTTATGTAAAATATGCTATCTTTTCTGTTAGTCCTTTTAATTTTTTGTAACTATTATTTTAAAAATTTAAAAAAAATTTTGAAATTATAATTATATCACTTCACCATTTAGTTCCCTCTGTCCCAATGATCCTACTTGCTTTGTTTCAAATTAATGTCCTTTTTTTTTTTCATTAGTTGTTGCTATAGGTACACACATATGCACACATACAGATACACACAGGGACACAAAGACACACATATCCCGTCAGATAGATAGAATGACAGACAGACACATTCCTAAATATAACCTGTTCATTCTATGGAATGCTATTTGTATGTATGCTTTCAGGACTGAGAATTTGGTACACTCCATAACCATTTGGTATGCTCTTCCCTAGAGAGGACTGTTTCACCCCTTTGAGCATAACTTAATTGTCTACATCTCTTTGTTCAGGGTTGTGGCTTCATGGACTTTGCTTGTCCATTTTCACATGTCTGTTGTTCTGTCTATATTCAGCTACCATTTATGCAGTCACAATGGTGAGACTTTGAGTGTATAGTTTCTGACGTTACTGGGAGACACAGCCTCAAAGCAAACACTCTCATCTTCTGGATCTTACAAACACTCCACTCTCTCGCCATCAACATTCCCCGAGCCTTAGGTTCAGGTGTTCTTTTGTAGATGTTTTAATTGGAGTAAAGCTCCGCAACTTTGTATTTTGATTTGTTGTGGTTTTCTTCAATAGCCTCATGCTGTTGCAGATAGAAGTTTACTCTGTGGGAATTACAGTTAATTTTAGTTGTACAGTCAGATGTTTATAGATTGTTGGTAGGGATTGTGCTGGTTCAGTAAAGTGGCTCTTGGATGTTCTCCTGTTAGACCCTGACTTACTATATTTTTGGGTAGTTGTATGGATTTCCACTTGTAGACATGATTTTCCTCTTGTTGAGCAAGTCTTAAGTCCAATCTAAAAGCAGTTTGTTGTTGCCAATGTATCTGAACCAATACTGCACTCACAGGTTTACTGTGTTCACTGGCATCATGCCTGGATAGGACTGGTAGTTGCTTCCTTCCTTTGCAGTTTTGTATGGTGTTGAATAGAACAATAGCCTATATGGTTTTTTAGACTCTATGATAATCCTAATGGGTAAATAAAAATGTCTCCTCAGGACTGGTGCTGGATTTTTGTGAGGTAAGTTATTTTGGCACTTAGGGAATGCATCATCAGCTCAGATGAGAAAATTTCATGCAAACTATATATGAATATTTACATGCAGACTATATATGAATATTTACATGCAGACTAAGGCTTATTATAGTTTCATTGTGCAACTAGTTAATAGTATAATTTCTCATAACTTTTTTCAAATGTCCTTATTGTTATTTTATAGTTCTTCCTTTTAGTTCCTAGTTTACTAGTCTTTTGATATTTATATTAGTCTTATTAGACTAACATTTTTGTGTTTTCTTTCCTACTTAAACGTAGCTTTAAATCAAAAGACTTTCCTGTTGTTTGCCTGATACCAGATAATTATTGTACACAAAGTTACAAAGGTATAAAACTACTTTTATATGGAACATTGCTATGTAAATTTTTGGTGATTTAGGATTTTTCTGCATTTCAAGGCCAAATAAATGCACTCATAAATATCAAAGGTCAGGCAGTTTTTCCAAGTGTGGCTTGACAAAGAAACCTTGCATGAAGAAGCATACTAATTGTATGATATATTTGATTAATGTGTCAGAGTTAAGCTGCAGTTTTTCTTCCCATAGTTACAGGAGGAGGCAAGCTGGAATAATTTCTGCTTAAGAGACCCAAGAAGAATGAATTTATCAATATAGTACTGTTCTGACCAGAAGGCTTTTACTGGTGAGTACATATTTCAGTCAAGTGTAAGTTTAACTTCTGATTAGAAACATTTTTTTTAAAGATGAATGACAGTAACTTCCTATAACAAATGTTTCACAAGGCTTAGAGTTATCAAAAGCTTGGAGTTTGAAAGTTACTTCCTTTGTGATTAAACCAAAAGGTTAGGTAAGTAATTGAGTATTAGAGACACACCTTTGATCACGTTGATGAGAAACAGAGCTTATACTGATTTCAGCTCAAGTGAGACAAATGTTCTTTGGGCTGAATTCTACATCACAGAGTCCACGACTCTCATTGGGTTTGCAGATCCCGAGTATGGAAAATGAGAAAAGAATGAATTTGAGTTGTTCTCAGTCTACTCTCTCTTGCTCAAGATGACTGCACTTGGTTGAGGAGATCTTCCAGAAGTTCTTCTATACAAACCCTGTTTCCAGAGTCCAGCACCCCTACTTCCTGTAGCCCTTAGATTTGGGAGTAATGATGGCTTCCTTATAAGCCCACTGCCCTTGTTTTCAATGAACATAGCTTGACACCATTATTAAATTTCCCTCACTCCCCAGCTTGGTTCTGCCCCTGGGTGTTAAGACCCAGACTGACACCACTTATACAATATTCATTAGTGAAATTCCAACACAGGATGTTTTAAAAGATACATCAGCAGGATAATACGGAAATAGATTCAATAAAATAAAAATGCATGGTACAGTTCCATAATCAAGGTCACCACTCACACAGAGTAAAATCAACTAAATTTCCACAAGAATATCGCATTTAACCAGTTCATCAGTATCTCATGCAGATGATAGTCTATGCATTTTCTTACTTATTTCTAGGTTCTGACTTTAGATCTTTAGACTATAGAGTGGGTTTTTTGACATTTTTCTTGCAATAATACATCTTTAGGAAAATCCTGATCAGGGCTGAGTGAAAATTATTTATTATTTTTGTTATTGTTTTGAGGCTAACAAGATTAATAAAGACTCTTGGGATATGTAAGAAGGTATGTGTACATGTACTGTATATGTATATACATCCACACCCCAATATTTCTGAAAGAGAGGTATGTCTAAGCCTATGTGTTGGAGGTGGCAATGAAGATGAGTTCTGTCCATCCACCCACTTAGTCACTAAAATCTCCAATTTTATCCCAACCAGAACCTCAATTTAACTGATGACAGCAAGGTATTTCTTAAACTGAGAAAATCCTGAAGAGTTTAATGGAAGATAAACCTGGCAGTCCAAAACATGCAAATTTCCTCTGAGTTCTTGTAAGTCTTAGTCTTCAAGTTTGGCCTGTGTACAGCAGCAACTATAGCCAATACAACATGTTGACTGAGTTGCAGTTGGCACATAGCCTTCTTATGATGTGAAACAGATGTTGGGTGTTTCTGGATGTGATTTTGACCACCTGATTAGCGCCGTGTTGCTCAGTGCTGGCCTGTTTTGCAGAGGGTCTGCCTACACATAGAAGAAACAGAAAAGGAGATGTCCCAGCTAGAGGCTTGGCTCCATTCAGTGGTGTCATTGGGAGGGAGTTGATGTAAAGAACAGAAGAAATTTAGAGCCCCAAGATAGTTTCCCCATGGGCAAAAGAGAAACAAGAGATATTTTGGAAGACAGGAGGGCAGTTTCTTAACATAGTCTGACAAATTTTTCCATTTGTCCTTTGTTATTTATGCAATGAGTTGAAAACTTATGTCTGCCTGAAGACCTATCTCTACATAGATTTTATAACTGATTTATTTTAATGAAACAAACACAAGAATCACCAGAATGTTCTTCCACAAGTGAATGGTGAGGTATTTCTAGACTTTAGGATATAATTTTGCATTACAAAGCATGCACAGCATGGGTGTGAGAAGACATGAAGGAACTTGATACAAATTTAAATGAATGGAGCAAATCTGTAAAGAACCCATACTGTATGACTCCACCTATATGACAAGAAAAGCTGAAAAAGAAAAGCTCTGGACAGCACGAAAAAAAAATATGAGGTTGCTAAGGGTGGTTGAGGATGAGCAGGCATGTTTTCTAAATCATTGAAGGCTTAAACTTAAATTATTCTATATAATATCACAATGGTGGGTGTATTCAATTATCCATTTATTTAAACACATAGAATGTACAGAATAAAGAATGATTCTCAATGCCAATTGCAGGTTTGAGAGAATAATAGACTCTTAAAGGTTCATGAAATGTAACAAAAGTGTCCTTTGGTGTAGGGTATTGATATTGAAAAGACTGTTTTATTATAGTAAGGGAAGATTGGAGATAATTAGAGGTATTATTATTTCTGTATGCTATGCCTTTAAACGTGCAATGTCTTTAAAAATAATCTCTGTAAGAAAGAAAAATAGTGATATTCTTACTTAAATTTAGGAGGCTTAGTGAATACCTCCAATGTGCTAATAAAAGTATCTATTTTTCATGTTTCCCCTAAAATTTAAAACTACTGTCCAAATAATGACTCGTGGTCTCCAAGATTTAGAAATGATCTTGTTCCAAGGAGAGACAATCTGTTATGCATAGAGTTTTTTTTTCCCAGATGGACAAGAGGAAGATAATTTGTTTTTATACTATGATCAAAATAAAGTATTCTCTGCTACCATTGGACATTTTTGGAAAAAATGAAGTCTTGAGACAATAATTTTCTAATGCTATTTAGTAGCTGCTAACTGGCTAATAAAGTAAACAGTAATTAATAAGACAGTCTATAATTAGTTATACTATCTTTATGGAGGATTAAGATAATTTATAATTTTACAGGATTAATGTGATTGATAGTGGCAAATGACTTGCCAAAGACATGGACTTTTAAGAAGCATCAGAGACTTTGTTTACTTCTCACGTTGAACATGCTGACTACTGGCCATCCTTGTGCGGTTGGTAGCTGCTGCAACCTGTGGCAAATCTTAGCTTGTTTGCATTGACACCTTACCTTTGGGAAGGAGAAATATACATGTAGCACACATTTGGATCAAATGCGTTTCAATATTTCTCCAGCTATACATTTATTTGTTTCTCCTGGCAACTCATTCTATACTATTAACCCACTAGTGGATGGAGACAAAATCCTGTACATGTTCAGTTCACCTCGTGAATGTTGGAGCAGTGAAACAGGGACAGTGATGGAGTCTTTGCTTAGCCTGCACATATGTTTGAGGATCTGTAAACTCAGAGAATGGCTACACTATGAATATCTGAGTCTTTCCTATGAGCTACCACTCATATAAAATTTTCTAACTTACCACCCCATCTGCAGCCATCAAACCCAAGCACTATTGCTGACGCTAAGAAGTGTTTACTGGCAGGAACCAGACATGGATGTCTCCTCAGAGGCTCTCCCAGAGTCATACAGATACAGATGAGGATGCTTGCAGTTAAACATCAGACTGAACATGGGTACCCCAATGATAGAGCTAGAGAAAGGGCTGCAATAGCTGAAAGATTTGCACCCTCATGGGAAGAACAACATCATCATTAGCCAAGGCACTGAGGGGGAGAGGGTGATTCGGAGAGGGAGCACCTTCATGGAATCAAGTTGAGGGGTAGGAGAGAGGGCAGTGGGGGAAGAAGGGTATAACATTTGAAATGTAAATACAGAGAATATCCAATAAAATTAAAAAAATTTCTAACGTACACCAAATTTAGTGCAAGCTGAAGAATCAGGAGGAGATTATACTAAATAGTTTCCAATGTTAGCTCTTTGAAGTGATTTGATTTTATGAAATTTCTTTTAGGGTGAAACACTCTTATACCACATACACATAACATGATAGAAATAGAGCCAGCTAACTGAGCTCTAGAACATTCTTTTTTTTCCAAGTTTTTCATGGCTGCTAGTAAGGTAGGTGATATATGTCAATATGTATGATGAGAGGCATATGTGGTAAGTTTCATACAGAGTATTTTTCCCCCTATGGCAGACTGATGCACAGAAAGATTTAGATAGCCTATGGCATGACAGGCCCATTTTGTCCTGCTTTACTATATTTAGACTAGTTGTATTTGGTGAAACATTTGTACTCTTTTAGTAACTTATTGCTTATGGATTCTCTTGCAATCACTGTGACTTCCCAGCACCATGTAGTAAATCACATTTTCCTTCATCAAGAAAGCTTCTCTTTGAAGACCACTACAGAAGATAAAAAGAATCAAAATGCAGAGCTGTGGAACCTATTCCTAATGGAAAAATCTACAGAACACTCCCACATCAAAGGCTCAGGGAATATTGTAGAAGAGGTGGCAGAAAGATCATAAGTGGCAGAATTTTGGGGAGTTTTTTATGACACTGTGTCTTCTTGTAGTGTCAGAATCTACTTCCATGAAGTCAACAACATGGCTGCCTAAGCAAGGGACAAACAAGGATGAAATTAATGGGTATGCCAAAGTGAATGGGGAAAAAAACTAAGGGGGAGGCATAAGCTTTAGACAAAAGATATAGGTAATTAAGAAAAGCAGAGAGTGGAAGAGAAAGTCTTCCTAAGAGAAGAGCACAACTGGTTGTGCAAACTGGCTAGTCTTGAAAACATGCCAAGAATTAATATTATATAGACTGAGAAGCTATATAAATAGAAATAAATATGTATCTACATCTATACATGTAAATACAATTAGTGTAAAAAGAGGCAGTAAATTTGAAGAACAGAGCGTTATATGCAAGGATTTGAAGGAAAGAGGAGAAATGGAGAAATGTAATTATATGATAATCCTACAAATCAAAATTTAGAGAGTAAAAAACAGCAGCCCCAAACTGTACTTATGCAAATACCTTCTTTGTTGAAATAATGTTATCTGAACTCTCTCACCTTTTTGTGTTATATTTGTTAGAGAAACAAACTAAACTCTTCAGCCCAGTTATACTCTGCAAGCTGTGTTTGGTTTTCAAAAAACAGGCAACATTAGGATATTCCTTTGTACAGAACTAGGTTTCCAGAAGCAGAAGGTCTGGAAATGAACACAGTTGTTGAGGCGGGTATAGTTGTTTATACAGAACCAGTAATGGGAGCTAAGACTCCGAGCCAGTGAACATAAAGTTGGAAATTGAAAAACAAAATACACTTTGATGTTGAAAAGCAACCAAATGTGTTCTGAATTATAAGCACAAATTATCCATGCATGTATTTTCTTGCAAGTAGGAGCATGCAATAACTTATGGGACATGTGTTCATATCATGTTTAAGGAGTATAAATAAGATTTGGTTTATAGGAAATTCATACTTCAATGGTTACCTAGTAATAGCAAATGGTTTAAGTCTTCCTTTATTTCCTAAGGTAGACAATCACAATGGTTTCCCACTGGTGTACAACTAGTTGTCCTAAGCTCTGCATTTTAGCGTACTGAGCACTTACACTTGTAGAATTTCTGTGAATGAGATGCTGTGCACTTGAGCTGGATTGTCATCCCTGATTTCTCATGACACTGTTGTCAGGCATAGCCCAGAGTCTTGAAAAAATGGATTGGTTAAAAACATTTTTCTTCAAAGTAAAACAATTAGTCTATACTCAGTCCAGACTATTGGCTTTGATTTTTATACAACCCCTTAATTTGTAAATTATTATAGCCAGTAGACATTTCCTCTGAATTAGACAAATAATTGAAGCCAAATTTCGATTGTAGTTGATGAATACAATAGTTTATCAACTTTATCTATTCACCTAAGCAGCTATGAAGTGAGAAACAGAGAGTCTATTTCTGCCATACAACCATGTACAAAATTTCTGGGTGCTCTGAGTACGGTTCACTAGACTGTCATAAAAATCTGTTATGCTAAAGGTCACATTCTAATAAAAATGCAAAATATACATAGCAGTAAATATTAGAAAAATGGAAATGGTTTGAGGCACCTCGCCATGCTACTTCCTACTACTCTTTGTCCCCGGCAGTGGCAGCCCTCTTGGCTATTCTCTGTTCTGAACTCTGCTCTTATTCCCAGCATCTTTCCCATGTGGTTATTGTCACAATTCCCAGTAGCCTGAAATAATCAAAACTCTAGAAGCTTGTAATTTATCAATCAGATTTATATCAAATTCTCATCCACAAAATGCCCATACAATAAATTCAAAGTCAATTCATATTGATTAAACTGCTCACATACATAAGACAAACTGTCCTGTAATAATCCATCCCTTATAAGATTTTCATAGCTACCTGTGACTAATTAAAGCCATTTCAGTCTGGGTCATCCTTCTCCTCCTCCATCTTCTTTTTTTCCTTTCTAGTTCAAAAAGAAGTAACTTTTTCCTAACCCCCTCTTCCTCTCTCTGACTTACAAGTCCTGCTTATTCCTTACCCAGTGATCAGTCCCCTGAAATCTTTTTATTGTCCAATCACAGGCCTTACCTTATCTTGTTCCTGCCCTCACCTGTGTATAGATATCAATCACATTTCACTTTTTCTAACAACAGCAAGAAAAAAAGAACTTTTCTCTTAAATATAAGCTGAGCACAACAATTAACATTTTGTAATTTACAAAGTACAAAATGCACCTAATACCCAGTCCATCATTTTTGTCAAATAAATAGAACATTCTGTTATCTATCCTAGCTTAAGAAAGAATTCAAATTTATGTGTTATGCCTTGGCTAGCTTCTATACTATCTGAAAACTATCTGACAAATATGTTTTCTCAGTGGTAAACAGCCTGGGTAGGCTGTGAGACTATAGGTAGCCTTCAACCTTGACATATATCTGAGAATGACCAATATTATCTGAAAATATAGGAAGTCTAATGCGGCTTCTAGAACTGAGAAAAGTTGTAGAGACAGCTGTCTACCTGGATAGTACCCTGTTAGCAACACTTAAGAGTCTTTAGTTTTCTGGCCCAGAAGTCTGACAGACCTTAGTGAAACAGGAATTATTAATAACTAGCTTATGCTGTCTCAGCAGAACTAAGCTGTCTCGACCTGTAAATTGTGTCTTTTCAAAAGCAGTACAGGTCTGTAGGAGAAATAGGCATTTTTGCCCAGTGGCTACCCAGCCACACTGTATTACCTCACCTGGAGGTAGAGACACTCAATTTCTTCTTTGAATTCACAACAGTGGAGCTGTTAGGAGCAGGTATGTATCAACAAATGATAAATAACATTAAATGTCACAAATTGTAGATTTCTGACATTTTTGAAAATCACTTATCTATGTAAAGTAATCTGGACTGTTGTCTGTTAACTACTGTTAATAAATGATCTTGAAAACACCCTAACAGGAAACACAGCCATGAATTTGCTATCTGGCTCTTAACTCATATGTTTAATCATCTCAGATCAGTTTATAATAACAATTATAGGACTGGATCTACGTCTTGTATTCTTAAATATGTTGTTGTATAGGTACAAAGCCTACATGAGAGTAACAATATCAATCTCAATGTTATATCAAATAGAAATTCATATTGATGAAAACCTTAAATTTGTATCAAATGAATTCAATACCAGTATCAGAGATTATAGCTTCAACTTAGTAAAATATATAAGAATTTCTACCAAATGAGATTATGGCTGTACAGTATTATCTAATCCTTTTCTGTTTAATTATGACTATTTCTAAATTCCCCAGAAGGACAACCTCAGAACAACTACCCTCAGGACCTCAACTCCTGGACATTGGGTTGATGACTCATCACAACTCCTTCAGGTTGAATATGAGCACTGAGATATCTTGAAAGTGGTGTAGGAAGCATGAGGGAGCTGGCCAGGCCTTAAGAAGGCCATACCAATGTTTGTTATAGTCTTTGATGCTTGTCCTGATTGGATCCGGGTGAAAGTCCCTGGGATCAGGTGTTTAAGCAGGTCAGTTCAGCACGTCTGATGATGAGACTCACCAAAGTTATGCATTCTTTAATATCAAACCAAAATTTTTTCATCCTAAATATATTTATATGAATTGTATCAATCTGTGTGGGACGTATAGACTGGTTAGGATAAAATTTGTTCTGTTTTTTTTGTTTTGTTTGATTCTCTTGAATCTAGTTCTTCAGGAGATCTTCCCACTATCAAATCTGATAGTTGTAGCTCTGGACGATGTCCAGAGCCTAATTCCTCCTTTTAAAAACACAAAGAGAGGGCTGGAGAGATGGCTCAGTGGTTAAGAGCACTTCCTGCAAGAGCTCATCCAGAGCTCTTCCAGAGGTCCTGAGATCAATCCCCAGCAACCACATGGTGACTCACAACCATCTGTAATGGGATCTGATTCCTTCTTCTGGTGTGTCTGAAGACAGTGACAGTGTACTCACACACAATAAATACATCTTTTAACACTTCAAATAAAAATACAGAGTATCTAATAAAAAATAGAAAAAAATTTAAAAAATTGAAAACAAAAACAAACAAACAAACAAACAAAAACCACACAAAGACAAAACCTTTTTTCCAAAATAGCTGTTTGTTACTTGGCAACCAGAAAAGCTGGCATCTTGCATTTTCTCCCAGAGAAATAATATAACCACAAAAGTCAAAATCACACCCATTTTTGAAAATTAAAACAATCTAAGACAAATAGAGTAAACTTGAATACTATAGGAGCCTATTCTTAGGCTTTTCTAATCTATCATGCCAGGAAATCAACTCAAAATGCCCATGGAGCCCACGCTAGAGATCCTCCAACAGATGATAATATACCATCGTTCTGTTAAGCTTTCTACCTGGAGTGTCAGACCTCCACATACTAACAACTTCCATAATATATATCCGTTATGAACTTTGCAGTTTGCTACGAACTTCTGGTTTTCCCTGTACTAGTTGTGTGCTGTGGGCAGAGTTTCCCATTTGACTTGGGCAAAATCTGTATTCTCTCCTAACTATTAAAACAATTTAATCACACTTCTATTAATGCCTGCTAATAAGAATCAGACAGCTTGTCAAATGAAAATTTTAACCAAAAAAATCCTGTGCAGCCCAACTCACAGACTGTATGAAGTCCAAGAAATAAAGAAAACAAAACAAAACAAAAAAAATCTTTACACAACAAGAAAACTTTGACTATTTCCATGTTACATTTTGTTTTACATGTACTTTATGCTCATTGTAACTATTAAGTTTTCAATGCATACTATCAAACCTTTAAAAAAAAATCAAGTACTGACTAAAATATATATTCATATAGTTTCATGTAAAAATTATCTTAAAATCTCAAAAAAAGTACTGACAAAAATGTATTGTATAATTTTATGCAAAAATGCTTAAAATCTGTACATTTATCTTTGTTTTGTAAAATAAAGTTGTAAAATATAAAAAAGAAAGAACGTGGTTATTCTGTAAGACTTATTAGAACATTATATCTTTATACCATCTTTAAAGCAAATAAACCAAACTATATCACTCTGTCCTGTGATTGTCTGCTTGTAGAAAACAGGATTTACTCTTTGCCTTTCCACCTCAGAGCAGTCATTTTGTCTCTTTACACAGCAGGGGACCTCAGAGCCTGTGAGCTGAGTTTGCCTCTGTGGTTCTTTATTTAAGTTTCCTGTGCTTGAGCCACCGCATGTTTCTCCTCTCACTGAGAAACCACCTCTCCCCTTCGCTCAGTAGCAACTTTTATAATATACATCTGTTATGCACTCTGCCTGGTGCTACAGACTTCTGTTTTTTCTATCTTAATTCCAAATCGTGGGTGAAATTCCCCCACGTGATTCAGACAAACTCTGTATATAAATCTATCCTAAAAGCAAATAAATGAGTCTTTGAATTAAATAACTCTCTGACCCAGAGAAGTCTGTAGTTATCAGAATAGGAGACCTGAGAGTCTTGTGTGTTTCTTTGTTTCAAGGTTCCTATGCTTGAGTCTATGTGACTCATCTCTGTGCCATCCCTCTTTCTTTCACTTAGAAAATAAAACTCTAACTTTCAGGCTGATAATCTTAAATTTTTAGTGGATTCTTCCCTCACATGTTGGTTGGCCACCTCTACTGGTAAATATTAGAAAATGGTGATGGTTAATTGTGGGAATGTGAGCAGAGCTTGCTGCTGGGAACAGAGAATAGCAAGAGGTAGTGTGACATGGAGCCTGAAACCTCTTGCCATTGTTTACTGTTTACCGCTACAAATATATCCAGTCAGAATATTTCAGGTCCTCAGTCTCTGCCATATTGACAACTATGAGTCAAAGGCCAGCTTACGATAAAGTATAGATTATTTCAAAAAGAAAAAAAAAGAATGTATTGAGACTTTGAGATTTCCCCCGAACTCCCCCTCCCCTCTCTCTCTCTCTCTCTCTGTGTGTGTGTGTGTGTGTGTGTGTGTGTGTGCTAGAGAGGTGCAGGGGAGGAGCTAGATCTGGTATAGCTTTTAAAATCTTAAGGCACTAAACTATGATAACACACTTCTCTCCAAACAGTCTATACTGTGTTAAAGAGAAAGTAGTATTGAGGGAAGTGGGAAGTGTTAGAAATGAAGAAGGTTGAGTGCTCAGAGCTTATGAGCTGTGAAGGGTTCGTTGAGAAGAGAAGATGGCCTTTGACTAGTAACATCTTGGAGGAAAGAAGAATGCTCTAACAGATGAAAGGGGGTTTTTAAGGACACAAGGGTGCTAAGATCTGGGCAATGTAGTCTTTCTGAGTGACAGTGGGATGGAGTGTAAGAAGGCAATATGGCTAGAGAAGAATGAGAGGATGGGGTTGCGTCATGGTAATTTATAAGGGACTGGGTAAGAATAGGCAGCAGTCACTGCAGAGTCCATAAAGAATACAAGAACTGTGACTTTCGCTTTCACTTTCTAAATGAAGGCACTACGGACCTCTAATTGCAGCGTTGTTTGGATATGATATTTAGGAATAGGTCATTGGGTATTAGAGTAGTGGATGCATATAACCTCTGTCCGTTAGGATATAGCCATGCTTTCCCCATATCAAATTAAGTATGCTTTCTAGTGACTCCTGAATGGGCAAATCATCTCCAGCTGTGACTTACTGCTCCAATGATTGGAGAGAAACATGTAAACATTATGAAGAGAGGGATCATTGCCCAATTTATAGTTTAGTAAAGTCATCCAGGCTGCTATCTGACCTATAAACTGGCAGAAGAAAGAGAGATCATATAATCATCTTAGAATTAATTAAATTCTAAATTTTAACTTGAGTGTTACCAGTAAGAATAATGAAGCCATACTCAATGGCCCATACTTCTGTATGACACATGACTTGTGCACAGACACCCTAGAAAAAGAAAGTTGGTCATAGATAGTTCAAATACACTTATTTATTACTCATTATAAAGCAGAAAGTTAAGAAGAGTCTTCCTTGATCCAGACATGATGATGCATTGAAGCATGTATGAGATGGAGGTTAGAACAAGAGTGAGCAACCATCCCCAGCTACATAAAAGATATAAGCCCACCCTTATCTACTTGAGACTGTCCTAAAATAACAGCAACATCGATGAGACTACCACATTGTTATAGCTCGTTATAGAAGTTTCCAATTAGTGCTATACTACCCAACTGATATTATTTATTAGTTTAATATAACATTTTATTGAATATTTTTATTGAATATTTTATTTATTAAAATTTCAAATGTTACCCCCTTTCCCTGTTTCCCCTCTGGAAACCATCTGTCCCATTCTCTCTCCCCCTGCTTCTATGAGGGTCTTCACCAACCCACCTCCCTGCCCTGGAATTCCTCTACACTGGGGCATCTAGCCTTCACAGGACCAAAGGCTGCTTCTTCCATTGATGGCTTACAAGACCATTCATTGCTACATATGCAGGTGGAGCCATGAGTCCCTCCATGTGTACACTTTGGTTGGTGGTTTAATCTCTGGGAGCTTTTGGGGGTCTGGTTGGTTGATATTGTTGCTCTTCCTATGGGGTTGCAAACCCCTTCAGCTCTTTCAGTTATTTCTCTATATCCTCAATGGGGCCTGTACTCAGTATAATGGTTGGCTATGAGCATCCTCCTCTGTATTTGTCAGGCTCTGTCAGAGTCTCTCAGAAGATTGCCATATCAGCCATATCAAGCATTTTTTGACATCTACAGTATTGTCTGGGTTTGGTGTCTTTATATAGGATGGATCCCCAGGTGGGACAGTCTCTGGATGCCCTTTAATTTGGTTTATGCTCCAAACTTTGTCTCAATATTTTCTCCTTTGAGTATTTTGTTACTCCTTTCAAGAAGTACTGAAGCATCCACATTTTGGTCTTCTTCTTTAGCTTTATGTGGTCTGTTGATTTTATCTTTTGTATTCCAATATTTGGGGCAGTTATCAGTGAGTGCATACCATGTATGTTATTTTGTGAATGGGTTTTCTCACTCAGGATGTATTTTCTAATTCCATCCATTTGCCTAAGAATTTTATGAAGTCAATGTTTTTTATATCTGAATAGTACACTGTTGTGTAAACATACCTCATTTTCTGTATCTATTCCTCTGTTAAAGGACATCTGGGTTCTTTCTAGTTTCTAGCTATTACAAATAAGGCTGCCATAAACAGTTTGGAACAAGTGTCCATGTTATATGTTGGAGCATCCTTTGAGAACATGCCCAGGAGTGGTATAACTGGGTCCTCAGGGAGTACTATGTCCAATTTTCTGAGGAACTGCCACACCAATTTCCAGAGTGGTTGCACTAGCTTGCAGTCCCACAAGCAATGGAGGAGTGTTCTTCTTTCTTCAAATCCTCACCAGCATCTGCTGTCATCTGAGTGTTTGAGTTTAGCCATTCTGACTGGTGTGAGGTGGAATCTTAGGGCTGTTTTGATTTGCATTTCCCTGATGAGTAAGGTTGTTGAACATTTCTGTAACTGATCCTCGGCCATTCAGTATTCTTTACTTGAGAATTTTTTGTTTAGCTGTGTCCTCCATTTTTAATAGGGTTATTTGGTTCTCTGGAGTCTAACTTCTTGAGTTCTTTGAATATATTGGATATTAGTCCTGTATCAAATGAATGACTGGTAAAAATCTTTTCAGAATCTGTTTGTAGCCATTTTTTTTCTATTGACAGTGTTCTTTGCCTTACAGAAGCGTCACAATTTATGAGGTCCCATTTGTCGATTCTTGATCTTAGAGCATAAGCCATTGGTGTTCTGTTCAGGAAATTTACTTCATGCCTATGTGTTTGAGGCTCTTCCCCACTTTATGCTCTATTAGTTTCAGTGTATCTGGTTTTATGTGGAGGTCCTTGATCCACCTTGACTTGAGCTTTTTACAAGGAGATAAGAATGAACCAATGTGGATGCTTCTAAATTCTGACCTCCAGTTGAACCAGCATCATTTGTTGAAAATTTTTTTTTCCTACAGGATGATTTTAGCTCCTTTGTCAGAGATCAATTGATCATAGATGTGTAGGTTTATTTCTGGATCTTCATTTCTATTTCATTGATCTACTTGCCTGTCTCTGTACCAGTATCATTTAGTTTTTATCACCATTGCCTTGTAATACAGCTTGAGGTCAGGGATGATGAGTCCCCTAGAAGTTCTTTTTATTGAGAATATTTTTTGCTCTCCTGCATTTTTTGTTATTCCCAATGAATTTACAAATTGGTCCTTCTAACTATGAAAAATTGAGTTGGAATTTTGATGGGGATATCAATGAATCTGTAGATTGCTTCCAGCAAGATGGCTATTTTTCTATATTAATCCTGTTAATTCCTGAACATGGGAGATCTATACATCTTCAGAGATATTCTTCATTTTTTTTTCTTCAGAGACTGCTGTTGTTATAATGATCTTTCACTTGCTTAGTTAGAGTCACACCAAGGTATTTTGTATTATTTCTGTTGTGAAGGGTGTCCTTTTCCTAATTTTTCTCATCCTGATTATCCTTTGAGTAGAGGAAGGCTACTGATTTGTTTGAGTTAATTTTATATACAGCCACTTTGCTGAAGTTGTTTTTCAGGTTTATGATTTATCTGCTTAAATTTTCTGGGTCATTTAAGTATACTATTATATCATATGCAAATAGTGATATTTTGACTTCTTCATTTCCAATTTGTTTCCCTTTGACTTTGTAGTCGGATTGCTATGCTAAGGACTTCAAGTACTATATATAGTTAATACATAGGGAGAATATGGGCAGCCTTGTCTGGTCCATGATTTTATTGCGATTACTTCAAGTTTCTTTTTATTTAGTTTGACATTGGTCTTTCTGTATATTGGTTTAACTATGTTCATGTATGGGCCTGGAATTCCTGAACTTTCCAAGAGTTTTATCCTGAAGGGGTGCTGAATTTTATCAAATGCTTTTTTTAATATCTAATGAGATGATCATTTGGTTTTTTTCTTTGAGTTTGTTTATATAGTGGATTATATTGATAGATTTCCATATGTGGAACCATCCCTGCATCCTCAGGACCAAGCCTACTTTATCATGGTGAATGATTATTTCGATGTGTTCTTAGATTTGGATTGTGAGAATTTTGTTGATTAAGCATCAACATTCATGAGGGATGTAGCCCTGAAGTTCTCTTTCTTTGTTAAGTCTTTGTGTGGTTTCAGTATAATTGTAATTGTGGCTTCAAAGAACAAATTTTGTAATGTTCCTTCTGTCTCTATTATGTGGAATTTTTTAAAGAGTATTGGTATTAGGTCTTCTTTGAATGTCTCATAGAATTCTGCACTAAACCCATGTGGTCCTGGACGTTTTTGATTGGAGATTTTAATGCCTGCTTCTATTCCTTTAAGGGTTATGGGACTGTTTAGAAGATTTATTTGATCCTGATTTATCTTTGGTATCTGATATCTGGATAGAAAATTGTCCAGTTCCTTGAGATTTTTCAGTTTTGTTGCATATAGGTATTTGTAGGAGGTTCTAATAATTTTTTTGAATTTCCTCAGTTTTTGTTGTTATGTCTCCCTTTTCATTTCTGAATTTGTTAATTTATCCTTGTGACATCTGTTTATTTTGGTTAAGGGTTTAATTACCTTGTTGATTTATTTTTTAAATAACCAGCTTCTGGTTTTGTTGATTCTTTTAATAATTCTTTTTGTTTCTACTTGGTTGATTTCACCTCTGAGTTTCCTTATTTCCCGCCATCTACTTCTCTTCTTTGCTTCTTTCTATTCTAGAGCTTTCAGGTGTGCTGTCAAGCTGTGATTGTATGCTCTCTCCAGTTTCTTTTTGAGCTATGAGTTTTCCCCTTAACACTACTTTAATTGTATTCCATAAGTTTGGGTATGTTGTACCTTCATTTTCATTAATTCTAAAGAGTCTTTAAATTTTTTCTTTATTCTGTGACCAAGGTATCATTCAGTAGAGCATTGTTCAGCTTCCATGTGTATGTTGAGATTTCTGGCATTTTTGTTGTTATTCAAGACTAGCCTTAGTTTGTGGTGATCTGATAGGATGCATGGGATTATTTCAATCTCATTATATCTGCTGAGGCCTGTTTGTGATTGATTATATGATCACTTTTTTTAGAAGATGTCATGAGATGTTGAGAAGAAGGTATATACTCTTTCGTTTGAATGCAATATTCTAGAGATGTATGTTAAATTCATTTGTTTCATAACTTCTGTTAGTTTCACCGTGTCTCTGTTTAATCTCTGTTTCCATGATTTATCCATTGATGAGAGTGGGGTGTTTAAAAGTCTTCCACTATCATTGTGTAAGAGGCAATGTTATTTTGTGCTTTGGTAAAGTTTTTTTTTTTTTTTTTTTTTTTTTTTTTTTTTTTTTTTTAATGAATGTAGATGTTGTTGCATTTGGAATATAGATGATCAAAATTAAGAGTTCATCTTGGTCCATTTTTTTCCTTTGACATGTCTGAAGTCTCCTTTTATTTTTCATAAGTATTGATTGAAAGTCAATTTTATTTGGTTTTAGAATGACTTCTTCAGATTTTTTTTTGTGGGGACCACTTGCTTGGAATACTATTTCCAGCCTTTTACTCTGAGGTGGTGTCTTTCTTTTTCATGATACGAATTTTCTGTATGCAGCAAAATCCTGGGTCCTGATTATGTATCCAGTCTGTTAATTTATGTCTTTTCATTGGGGGAATTGAGTCCATAGATGTTAAGAGATATTATGGGCAAGTGATTGTTGCTTCCTGTTATTTTTGTTGTTCGAGGTAAAATTATGTTTTTGTGGGAGATTACTTTCTTGCTTTTTCTAGGGTGTAGTTTCCCTACTGGTTTTGGAGTTTTCCACCTACTACCCTATGTATTGTTGGATTTTTGTAAAGATATGATGTAAATGGGGTTTCATCATGGAACATCTTGGTTCATACATCTATGTTAATTGAAGGTTTTGCTGAATACATTTGTGTTCTGTGGATGTTTGTATGACATCTGCCCAGGAACTTCTGGCTTTTAGAATTTCTGATGAGAATTCTGATAGATCTTCCTTTATCTGTCACTTGATCTTTTCCCCTTACTCTTTTTCATATTCCTTTTTTGTTTTGTGCATTTTGTATTTTTATTATTATGTGTCAGGAATTTTTTTTTTTTTCTGTTTCAGTCTATTTGGAGTTCTGTAGGCTTTTTATGTGTACATCTCCTTAGGTTAGAAAAGTTTTCTTCTATAGTTTTGTTGAACATATTTACTGGACCTTCTAGTTGGTAATCCTCATTCTCTTTTGTACCCATTATCCTTAGGTTTGGTCTTCTGATTGTTTCCTGGTTTTCCTGGAGGTTTGAGTTAGAGGCTGTTTGCATTTTTGTTGTTTTTGTGTCAATATTTTCTATGGTGTCTTCTGCACCTGAGATACTCTCTTCTATCTCTTGCATTCTGTTGCTGATGCTTGCATCTATGATTCCTGATCTCTTTCCTAAGTATTCTATCTCCAGGGCTGTCTCCCTTTGTGATTTCTTTATTGTTTCTATTTCTGTTTTTAGATCCTGGATGCTTTTGTTTTATTCCTTTACCTGTTTTGTTGTGTTTTTTTAAAAATTATTATTCTTTAAGGGATTTTGTTTTCCTTTTAAGGGCTTCTACCTGTTTACCTGTGTTTCCCCTGTATTTCATGTCCTTCTCAAAGTTGTCTATCATCATGATGAGATTTTATTTCAAATTGAATCTTGTATTTCCTGTGTGTTGGGGTATCCAGGACTACCTGTAGTGGGAGAACTGGGCTCTGATGATGTCATGCAGTCTTGGTTTCTATTGCTTAGATTCTTGTGTTTGCTTCTCACCATTTGTTTATCTCTGGTGTTAGTTGACACTGTCTCTGACTAGATCCTTTCCCTCCTGTGAGCCTGTTCTCTTAGGAGTGACAACACTCCTGGGAAACCAGCTCTTTTCTGGCAGGATTTCAGTCCACAGAGCTGTGCCTCAAGGTTATCTTCAGGATGCAGAGGGAGACCAGAAAGATCCTGTTCCCAGTTACTCTGTGGGTCCTTTGCCATGTGGTTTCCTGCTGGGTCCCCCTTTGACCAGTTATTAGAGCAAATTGTTTGTTTCACCTGTGAACTTAGGAACAACCACACTCTTGGGAGATCAGCTCTCTCGAGGTGGAATTTGGGTACAGAGGGTTGTGCCACAGGGTTAACTCCAGGGCACAAATCTATTGGATATTTTTATAATTTTATTTTCATTTAATATAAAAACCTTATATTCATTCTATTACAAAAAGTTAGTTGGATAGAGCAATTAACATTATTTATCTTTATATATTTATAAATAAGATAGTCTTTGCATTTTATTTTTCATTTTTGTAATTTTATTTGGCACATACAAGTGTGCTTGTGTGTGTGTGTTTGTGTGTGTGTATGTTGATGATGAATGGCAGAAAAATTATTAAAATATGTGTTTAACAGTGAGAATCATTAAAATATTACTTATTAACTGTGAGAATAGCAAGGTTAAAGAAGATCTCATTCAGTATTTGTAGGAAACAGGTTTACATCACAAGGTAAAGAGTCAACTGTTAAAAACCATAAGCCACAAATATTTTACCTCTGGAAATTTTTCCTATGGAAGTAATTAGACAAGAGCCCAATGGTCCAGTATGTGCTTGTGGTTGCCACTAGAGACTAGGATCAACCCCTCACTGAAAAATAGTTTCAGATGTGGAGACCAGTGAAGCCACACACACTGAAATATGAAAATATTTGTTATTTACATAATAGGACCCACAGAGGAGACGAGGGCAGACACCCACACTTGTCTGCACAGGCTGGTAAGGAAAGAGGTGAGGGCCCTGGTTAGATTCATAGTTAGAGAATGGGGCTTCAACCCGTGTTCTGAGCAGGATCAGCCACTTCAGTCCTGCCCAACTGTGAGGTAAAATAGCAAGTGTGTGTGTGTGTGTGTGTGTGTGTGTGTGTCCGCGCCTGCTCATGTATAAAAGCCTGGATCAGACTGAGTCCATATTACAGCTCACTTCTGAGATCTGTTCAAAGACAGAAGTGTGTTCAACCCCAACCTCTGCAATCCCGATCTTGTCTTTAGCAAGACAACATGTCATCTTGTGAGGCCTAAAGCCTGAGGCTGGTGTATAACATGAACGTTCCTTTGAAGGTCTTCTTTCCATGTCCAGCAGTGACTCAGGTGAGGACAGTAAGTGAGCACCTTGGTTCCTGTCAACAACATCTAGAGCCAGAGAGAACAGGGCAAGTTTTGGCGTGGCCTGGAACTGCATGTGTTTATAAGTGTAACATGTGGTCTTTTCTATGCTTTAGTTATCTGCAAGGAAAATAATCTGCAATTCTTTAGTCTAATAGATGATGCGCTGACGGGCAACTGTTACCCTTGCCATTGATTGGAACACATAGCCTAAGCATCTGTAAAAATGTATAGAAAGAACCTATGGTCACCATAGTCATCCCTCAACTGTGGAAACAGTTGCCTTAAGTCAAATCAATTTGTGAAACTGGATGTATCACTACATCTTACCTTTCATAAATGATATTCCATTGTGGATTGGTGAAGTGTACTACCTCCTTCGTTTCCACATCCTTTCATGTGGTCAGTGCGTGCAAAAAAAAAAAAAAAGATCTCTTCAGAGGTACCACTGTATATCGCAAAGCATTAGACAGGTAGAGTATACTTGAATGTCCAAACTTGGTTTTAAAGTGCCATTTCTGCTTAATAATGAGGCTGTGACCCTCATCTGCCAATCAGAATCCTACCTTCTTCATCCAGGCATAATATTTACTTGGCTTTGGCAGCTCATGGGCTCAAGGTTTTCTCTAGAAAGATGTTCCATTTCATTCTTGATCATTCGCAGTGTTCCCAAGGAAGGAAGGTCCTTAGATACAATCTTGGCCATTTATTTCCATAGCAGCTGGCTTACTGACTCCAGGAGGCAAGAGCAGGGCTTAGTAAAGGATTAATCCTCAAAGGGAAAGTAGTTTCTGCAGATGCTAATGACGGTGCCCAATGTGTACCAATGTACAACTGAGATAGACTCCAGTACGCTACCTCTTTTCCCCACACCCCAAAAATCCAGTTCAAAGTAGGCCCATTTACTGGTCAATCAATAGGCCAACCTTAAATGACAGGTTATTCTAGAATCAATAGACAGGATTACTTCTGAGACACAAGGATATCCGCTAGACAGAACCAGGTTCAAGTTCATTTTAAGATGTATCTCCGCTCCTCACTGTAAAAGCCAATTACGGAAGTGTATGGCCTAGGAGAGCGACATGTATAGCAAAAGACTGGCAGGACCCTGCAAATGAATCTGGGCACAGGGCAGCTGAAGTGCAAGCTTGTCAGCAGACAGCACCATGACTCAGAGTCCACTGTGCGTGCCTGCTCACAGCAGACAGATGGCCCAACGAGAGAGCCAAGGGAAACAGGGAAAGGATCTCAGGCAGTGCAAATATGGCCCCGGCTGTGCTATTTACATTGTCAAGTGTGTTGCAGTTGGCCACCTGCAGGGCCAAGTTAAGCTTTCACTCAAAATTGATTCTGATGTTAGAATAGATGGTGCCAGACGTGCACGAAGAGGGTAGGAAAAGTTTAATACCCACATAACAGAATTGCACAGAACAGCCCAAACAAAAAGAGGGACAGGTGGCTTTGTGGTTGGGGACTGGGAGCAGGGTGTGAGGATTTGGGAACCTTGTGTGGTTTCTGAGGAATTTCTTTGCTGTCAGAAGCAGCATCGTCCAGATTTTTGAATTGGTTTGACTAGATATGGAGGGGCTGGGGGAGTGTACTGGACAGTAGCCAAACATCAAAAATGGACTTGGAGTTTGTCTTCTAGAATATTCATAATAATTATAGTTACATGTGGAGGGATCCCAAACAACCTAATTATATATGGGGAAGGTTGTGGAAATAAACCATGTAGCACCATAAATGGAAAAACTATGAAGACAGACATTGTCAGGTAGGGAAACGGAGCTTTGCACATCATAATATATCGTTCATACACACACCCAGCCGATTACAGTGGAATATGCCCACATAAAAACAGTAAGGATCTCTGGTGGCAGAATCACAATGATTTTTGATATCTCTCATTTGCATTTTCTTTTAACGTCTAAGAGAACGGTATGTTTGTTACTGCTGTTTTATAAGCTCTGTCTGTTTTTAAATAGAAAGCCCGTCCTTGCTTAAGACTTTTACTTCGTTTCCACTGTGAGGCCATGCATGGAGCTGAGGTAATCATCGGGGGCTACTTTCATCCTGGCTGTGTGCATTTCTCTGTTTTGCCTAGTTGGGTTTAAAGATGATCCAGATGGCCCCGGATGCTCTGCTGAGCTAATGGCTTCCCTGCATGGTCTGCTTGATTTTGATTTGCCATGCTGCAGAACATCTTGAATTACTTTTCCATTTATTTTGCAATTTTATAGTCCCCCTCGCCCCTGGCTTTTCAGAGGTAGGTAACAGTTTTCAGTTCCTATAGTAAATTGTCTCCCCTCTACTTTTCAGTGTCTTGCCTAGAAAATGATAATGTCTTTATAATACAACTGTGGAATTCTGGAAATGGGCTGGGGTGTGAATTTGGCCCATCACGAAGATCATGTAATTAGTACAGCATATTTTAATTTGAAGGACAGGGAGATTTCATTGCACAGATGAAAGATAATAAATTAGCATATACAAAAGCATTTCTTGCATACCTCAAGTAACACTTTTTTTCAATTTAAAATGAAATACTATTGCTTAAATATGAAAAATCAGTAATCATTGTTTGTGCTTTTCAAAGTGCTAATACCACTTTCTCAGTCATAGGCACTAAACACACTATGTGCCTAAAACTTGGATTACAAAGAGATTAAAATGTATGTGTGATACATTTAATAGCCAAATAAAAATTAAGAATGGGTTGGAAGGCAATTTTCTTATATAGCATGTAATCATAGCATCACAATATTAATGAAGCATGTAAAATTAATGTGAACTAGTTAATATGTGGAACTTACCAAACATAAAAATATTCATCAAATTAAACTCCTAGCAATTATTGTATACGTTTCCTTCTGTTGTTAATCTGATGTAATATGGGGTGCAATCACCACTTTTATTTTTGTTTTCTTTTTTTTATTGGATATTCTTTGTATTTACATTTTGGATGTCATCCCCTTTCCCCAATCCCCTTCCCATCCCCCTCTCATTACCTCCATGAAGGTGCTTTCTCTCCTCACTACCCTCTCCCACCTCAGCACCTTGGCATTCCCCTACACTGGGAAAATAAACCTTCACTGGACCAAAGTCCTCTCCTCCCATTGATGCCAGACAATGCTGTCCTCTGCTGCATGTGCACCTGGAGCCATGGTCTCTTCATTCTTCATGTGAACTCACTGGTTGATGTTTTCATTCCCAGAAGCTGTGGTGGGTTTGGTTAGTTGATCATTTGACCCTTTATTTCCTCCCATGAATGTTTTGTTCTTCCTTCTAAAAAGGACTGAAGCATCCACCTTCTGGCCTTTCTTCTCTTTGAGCTCCATAAGTTCTGTGAATTGTTTCTTGGGTATTCCAAGCTTTTTGGGCTGGTATCTGTTTATTAGTGAGCTCATGCCATGAGTGTTCTTTTGTGACTGGGTCACCTCAGTCAGGATGACAGCTTCAAGTTTCATTTGTCTAGGAATTTCGTGAAGTCATTGACTATATACATCATAAAACTTGCTTTCTCATTGCCACATATAAAAAGCCAATGGAGTGTGATTTGGAGCAAAGCGTGTGATGACCGAGAAGAAGGAAAATGCTCATGACCCATCCATGATGTGTATGTAATGTGTAGAGTAAGGAAACATGGAGCAAGCATTTATCTGTGTCCGTCCACTCCCTGCCTTGCAAATCTTCACTGCCAGCAGGTTTTACTAAACATTCATTATATTCCGGCCTAAGATTAGAAGGACAGTAGATTAAAAATCAATGCCTCTTGCTTATATATAAAGACCCATTAATCTTTTTATATATAATGCTTATATATAAAGTCATTAACCTTTCACTGAGAAGGAAACAAAACCAGGTAAGTTTAATCTAAGTCTCCTCCTGGGTACGAGTGGCACCTACATAACTTCACCATTGCTCTGCCTCTGTCTGTTGGCCACTTTCTCAGTACCCTCCGAACTAAAATGTGGACACAAGATGCTGAAAGTCACATGGAAATATCATGCCCATGAAACAGAGGCATGAACCGCAATTTCTGCAGGGGCATGTTGAAAGCAGTATGAGTCCAAGGAATGGCCATTTTCCAGAGGTGACCATGGTATCTAAGGGGCAAATGTGAATAGCTGTGTGAACCATCAGGAATTATGAAATATATATATATATATATATATATATATATATATATATATATATATATATATATATATATATAAACTAGTGCATCTTGCATATATTTATATAATTCATATATATATATATATATATATAGACTAAGTCAGTCTTTCACCAGGAGAAACCAAGATCAGGCAAAGTCAATAGAGATCTATTAGTCTATGAAGCTCGTATTCTTTGAGCGTGATGTGCCGCAGAGATGGCTACTCTTGGCTGACAAACTGCCTCTGGGTTCAATTAATAACCTGCTGGAGAAGTAGTTCATTGTAACCTGTGTATTGTAACGTTCTACAGTACTCTCCTTAATGAGAACAGAACTAGCTTTATGCTCTTTATTCCGATCGTGTCCAAGTTATGGACTTCATTTAATGTGGTAAGTGAGAAACTCACTACACACATGCACACACACACACACACACACACACACACACACACAAATTTTAAAGTCGATCATTGATACAGTTGATGCTTTAGTTTTCAGGTCGTTGTTTTGCCATGAAGTAGAAAAATAACAGCTTTAAGGTAAAAACAGAAACCTGGTTATCTTCTCTGAGCGAGAACAGAGCCGTTGGAAATTCTACAGAGCTGCTGATGGGGTGACTGTGGAACATTCCACTCACGGTTGCTGTTGTGGCTAGGACATGCTCTCGCGATTTATGTTTGTTTTGAAGTTAATTAGACCGATGTAAACCTTATGCTCTTCTGATTAATCGGTTTCATACTAGCTGACTGGGATTTACATGTGTGATGTAATACTGACACTGAACCAGGGCTGCATGTTCCTGCACCTCTGTGAAAGTAAGGAGTGGGAAGTCTCCCCAAAAGAGTAATTCCACATCATCATCACAGGGTGAGGGGGAAATACATATTTTAGCTCCTCACAAACTTTCCACTTCATTTTGGGTTCCTTGTCTGTGTCTTTATGATGCCTGGGGGGTTCGAGGTAGCAAGGGAGGTTGTAGACTGCCTGAGAGTCTCACAGAGCTGTTTTCTCAGGCCCTGTGTGAGTCTACATGCCAATGGCTATCCTAGGAGGCCACAGCTGGCTCTGCGGCTGGACTCCGTGGCTGCCGACTGCATGCGATGTTCCATTGTATAACGTATTTGTGCTGAGGCATGGCTGGCTGCCCCGTTCAGCACTTCATTATACTCCTCCAGTCCCTGCCTGCCTGTGTTGTGAGGTTTTCTCTGCTGTCTTTAGATACCCGAAGAAACCAGCTGAAAGGAGGACAGCTTCCTGCTGACTGCATTTCTGTCCCTGGCTGCCTGGCTGGTCTCATTGCAGGGGTCTGTGGGGAATTAGAATGTACTGATGGCAAGAGGCAAACACAGATGCTCACTGATGAGCAGGAAGCAGGTGCGTAGGGAGATGTCTGTCTTAGAGCAGCATCCACTGTCTTCTCTTTTTGCTCCGTTAGAGTGCCAGCCTATTGGAAGGCGCCATTTCTATTACATTTGTGGCAGGTCTTTCTCCCTTAGTTAAGGAGCCCTGGAAACACCCTCTAAGATACTGTTCTGAGAGAGCTTTACTACTTGGCCAGCCCCCCCCCCCCCCCCCCCCCCCCCGCTTTCAGCTTTGCCCTCAACCTATTGATTATGCTTTCTAAGATTTAGGTTTAAATGAAAAGGTTCTCCTTACTGTGGCATCATTCCCTCTGTCAATAACGTCCTTGGATCGGAAGAGAGTCTTTCTTACTCTTAGGATCACATCAGTCCTGCTGTTTCTTTGACAAAGGCCATCGTATCGGTCCCGATGATATGTGTATTTTGTTCCTTTTGTTTTCTGTAACTAAAATACACTTATTCTTCTGCACTTTATGATTGAACAGTGTGTCTTAAACCCCTTTCTTTTGAGAAGCAAACATTGTTGGGCATCGTAAGGAATGAGAAAGTGAGAGGACAAGATGGGCAGGCAGACAGGAGTCCCGAGGAAATGCTGTATTTCCCAGGTTTTCCCTTTCCACCACAGTTTTGTTCTCCAGTGGGAACCATTTTTCTCTATTTGTACGATTTCTGGCTGCATTTCTCTGCTAGTGATCTCCAAATCCCTGGACAAGATAACATCATTTTGAAAAGAAAAGCTGTCAACTTGCAGGGAAATGTACCCCACACAGAGGTGTATTCGGAGCCCTGTGGTAGAGAGGCATCATTTTCATACTCTCTATGTAGACTGAGAACCATCCATTCCTTATTAAGAACTGATTACAGACTAAATGGATGAATACAATTATATTGACTATGGAATGTACATAAAGCATACATAATTACTTGCAGATGTCTTAAAAACTCAAAACCACAATGTTTATAATGAAGATTACATACATACAGTAAGTATGTGTCACTGATAAACTGAATGCATGGCCCGTGAGATGTGATAAATGATTAGTCTTACAATTTCCCTTTCAACTTCATGGAGAGGGGAAGGATTTTTCCCCCCAGCTTTTAATAGAAGTAATGATAAGAGATAGTCTCAGTTTATGTAACAAAGCACAGCCATAATACATGAATTGACAGCATGTAGCCCAAACTAGTAAGCAACACTTCAGTTTTTAACGTACCCCGGGTAAGATACGGTGATGTGTACACCACTCTTTCTTATTCCACACTTCAGAGACTGTTCTTTAACTCGGTGAGATGAGGCATGCAGAGAGAAGAGAGGAAAGGAGAGCTCCATTTTCTTTTCTGGGTGGCTATGTGCCCTTCGGGGTTTGCTTATTTGCAGCCCACTCCTGTGTGTCGGATTCCAGACAGTTTTGAATGGGGCTCTCTTGCTTGAGTCAAGAGACAAACTAAGGCTGACTAATGACTTTGAGCCTCCTTTGTTGGCTCCTGAGAACACATACCCACCTTTAACCTTTGGCTGCAAGATCTCTTCCTTCCAGAACATCCAATACCTTCACACTCGTTTTCGTTAAAGCATGAGACATGGAAAAATCAACCCATGCGATGTATATACAGACTGTTGTAACAAATGCTCAGCGTATACCCAATAACAGTGGAGAACTATTGTCCTAGATCTGCAACCAGAGCACCGAACCAGCTGGACCTCCTTCTACAATACATGATATAGCCCTGTCTCAACATAATACCAGTGTTTCTTCCTGGAAACATCCCATTTTACTATGGTTTTAACTTCAGTGTCCACAGGTTAAGCGCTTCTGTGGACCCTCTAGTTATAGAAATGTGTTCCACAATGTGTCCCCTTGGAAATTAGGTCATCCATTATTTTGTGGCACCCTCCAAACATTCTCATTTATCTCTTATAACATCACTTATACGCTTTGACCCTTTCTACAGCTTTCATCTCTATAGATTCCCAACAGCCATGAACTAGATAATTACATGGCATCTCACCTATGTAGAGTTAGCCATTTTTATCTTTATGGTTAATATTTAATATTATTGTAATGCAAATATAGCACTTTGCTGCGTGCTTTGCTCATAGAGGTGGCTGATCCTCTCACACTGGGATATAGTATATTGCCTGGTTCTTTTAACTGAAAGGCTCAATTATCTCTTCTCCCACACTTGTCTTTTGTCTACTGTCATTAGGACTTTTGGTATTTTAACTAAAAAAAAAAAAACCACCTGAAGTTGGCTTATGAAACTGTTCACCAATAAAAACTTTTCATGGGAGCGAGAGGCAGGAATGCATCTTGGCTTTACAGAAGATTTGAGCCAGGCATTAGGGCGTCTGGGGATTCTCATTCTGTCTGCTCCACTCCCATCTTTCCTCTTTCTTGTATGTGCATAAACAAATAACACAATTCTTTTTTCATCCACTACAATGCCTGTAACAAAGAGAGAATAGTTTCCTCATTTCTAAGAAATGGATTATATTGGTCAATTTTCGGGTAGGTCTTATTTTTTTGCTTTTGTAAGGGATAGTAGGGATTGTAGTTGTTGGAACTTGCTAGTAGAGAGCTCGCCTGGTCTGAATCTCTGTATGTGATTCCCATCACTATCAAAATAATTTAAATTAATAATGTTGTATAATACAATATCTGAAAAACCATGCAAGCATGGCCTGCCTGAAACTTGATACCGTGGGTGGGACATTTTCCACTGCAGGTGGCTTTTCTAAGATCTCTACCATTTGTTGAATTGCCTGCCATCTTGGTGTCACTACTGTTACTGGTTAATTTGTGATTGCTGCTCTTACAACATATCTCAAACTTGAAAACTAATTTTGAAAACTTCCCTGCTAGAAACTGTGAAATCTGAAATGAGACTTGCTGAGCTATAAAGTCAAAGTATCACAAAGTATTCCTTCTGCAGGCTCCAGCAGGGAATGTTTCCTTGATTTTTCTGCCTTCCCATATTGCTGAACTTATGGTTTCCTTACACCTTCAAAGCAAGAAGAAGTAAGTGGAGTGTGGGTCATGCTACGTCATTCTGGTATCTACTGTTTTGCCTCTCTCTTTTCCCAATTTGAATTTCTCTTATTAAATGGCATCTATTTACATCATACAAGACAATATCTCAACCCCATGATCCTTAGTCATATCTGCAAGGTCTATCTGCATGGTCTATTTGATTCAAAGTACTACCAGAAGGATGCTCATTATCCTAACTACAATGCTTGTTTACATACTTGCTCTCCTTTCTGCATTGTTTTACATGAAGCACATGCTTCATATTTCTTCCTCCTTCCTCATT
Organism: Micromys minutus; assembly: GCF_963924665.1. Classification (NCBI taxonomy): domain Eukaryota; kingdom Metazoa; phylum Chordata; class Mammalia; order Rodentia; family Muridae; genus Micromys; species Micromys minutus. Next base: position 7,910,330 of record NC_137968.1, read on the forward strand.
TCTTAACCACTTATGTTTAACTGGCCACTAAACTCAGGTATGGACAGAAATAACATTCTAGTCTACCAGGCCCCTCACTTTATTGAGGATTTCCCACACTCAAGGGACTTGGAATATGGATTCATTCCTAGACTATTTCTTGATTTGTGGAGTTGACAAGATTCACACCAGACTATACAACTATTGCAGAGGGAGGTGTTCTGCTGTTATATTTCTGCCTGAGTTATGCAGTCTAATTTTCCCTCTTTTATGGGATGCCTAAAGTTAGGAGAGAAATATGCTGTGATTGGTAAGTGTCTTGAGGTTTTAGAAATTGTGCCAGATCTAGACCTTTCCCCTGCACCTCTCTAACACACACACAGACACACACACACTGGGGGGTCAATATATTTATTTTTTTTCTCTTTGAGATAGTCTTATACATTATCCTAGGCTGACCTTTGACTCATAATAATCAATATAGCAGAGATTGGGGGCCTGAACTATCCTGACTGGACAGATTTCCCTTTTTCTATTTTTCATTCTGCCCCCTTGCTCAACACCATAGGAAGGGTGAACCTGTGTATAGAATGATATAGAGACTTTCTGGGATATACTCATGATTAGTCAGGAAAGCAGATAATTTTACAGCCTTAGTAATGTCCAAGAACATTGAGCATTTGATAACCCTCAACAGAGAATACAAAATAATTAGAGGAGAACTTAAAAGGAAATGGTAGCTCAATTCTGAGTTATATGTATTAGACCTAACTAGAAAAAATGTTCATGGATAATGTCATAGGTCCAGGGAAATCATGGCCTTGAAGATTGACACATATTGTAACAGGAAACAATCCAGAAAAAATGGAACTGACTGAGTTTTTGTAAGAGTGTAGAATGATAATCAAAGTTGAAATTGACATAGAGAAACATTACTGGGCTAATTTACTTCGGTTTAGGGAATTAAAATGTCTACTCAATGTTCAGTTCTTAGAGTCAAAAGCCTGGCAGGTTTCAAACTTTCTAGTTACAGTCTCACAATGCTAACATCATCCGCTTGTTATATGGGCACATTTTAAAAATGGAGGTTCGGGAAAAATACATTTCTGAAGTTCATCCTGTAACAGGATTCGGTTCCTTTTGACTACAGAACTAAAATTACCTTCTTCCTTGCTGCCTTCATGCAGGAGCTCTTTCTGCCCATAAAGAATGCATGATCTTGTGACTTTTTTCCACCTACTAAGTTGCTTTGTATGATGGTTTGTGCCTATTATACGTTATGTCGTGTTCAGTTGATATCCCCGAAAGGTTTGCTCTTTTCTGAAGGAAAATGGAGGAGGAGTAAATCTTGCATAGAACAAACACATGGGGGAGTAGGGACTGGAAGGTGTGGCAGGGGGGATAGTGCTTGGGGTGTAAAAAAATGCTCACATTTCTTGCTACTTCCTTCAAGTTTAGGCCATTGATTTTTTTTTTAACTCAAATTTATGACTTCCTTGTTTCAAATATTTTGGCACTACTTTAAGGGACAAATGGGATTATGTGACCTGCCTGCACAAACTGAAGACTAGCAAAGTACATCTGAATCATCTAAGACTAGCATGTAGGGCCAAGATTGATGCCAAGCACTGTTAGAGGCTATCTGGTCCTTCTAAACCCACTAAAAGCAGAGAACAGAACACTCACAGAAAGGATAGCATTGCTCATGGATCTGTGGAGAGTTTAACAAAAGGATTGTCTTGGTTTTTGTATATTTCTTATTAGAGCCCATGGGAGAAACTTTTATCACTGAAGGAAAATGTTGCGTCCCAAGTTCTATATTTCCATTTTGAAACAAATACATTCAAAGATGATTCTACATGCATCCATTAAGTAGAGCATGCTTGAGAATATGATAAAATGAGACTGTATAACAAATCAAATAGTAAGACCCACATTCTGAGAAGCATGCATTTTCAGGAATAGACATTGTAAGTAACACATCTACATACCTAGATTACAGCTCCAAGTTAGGTTTGACTGCAAAATTAATGTAGAGTGCTGATTTCTCAGTGGATACCTCTAAGGTGGTTCTAAGCAGCAGAATGTTGCAACCATCAAACTTAGAGATGACAAACTCCAGTTCTCATATATTCTTCTTCATATATTCTTCTCTAATGGGCTAGAATGTAAGTTGTTTTTCTCATGACCTCTTGTTAATGCCATAGTAGCATGGTCAGATAGAGAGTTAGATTATTAGGGGCACACCTATATGTGGCATCTGCTGGCATGAGCTGCAACAACTGAAAGAATTACAAACCACTTGAGAAATTTTAACTTCATTTTGTTGTTACCTTGTTGTCATAAAATGGCAGTCCCTGTAGCTTTCTTTGCTTCAGTACAAGGATGAATTGTCTGACAAACCACCTAGCTTAAGGAACACTTGACTTTTAGATATAGAACTGACCCTGCGAATGATTATAAGTTGTACATGCTTTTTTTCCTTGCATATTCAGTTATGTGTAAGCAATTCTAACTTGCTTTTTATAACTTCCCCTATGAATAGCTTAGAGAAAAACAACCAGGATAGTTGAATGTATGGTATGGTTGTGTTTTACATAGGGTTTTACTGCTGTGAACAGACACCATGACCAAAGCAACTCGCATAAAAACAACATTTAATTGGGGCTGGTTTATAGGCTTCAGTCCTTTATCATCAAGGCAAGAACATGGCAGCATCTAGGTAGGCATGGTGTATGAGGAGCTGCATGTTCTACAACTTTATATGAAAGTTGTTAGTAGGTACTGACTTCTAGGTACCTAGGATGATGGAGGGTCTTAAGCCCACACCCACAAGGCCGTACCTCCTAATAATGTCATTTCCTGGACCAAGCATATACAAACCATCATAGTTTGCTTGCTGAGACTGTCTGAATCAAATGAATTGCTTTAAGGAGAAGCAGACTGTTGTGTCTTTCAGGGGACTTCTATTTTTATGAGCTAGTAATTTTCCTATCGGCTTTGTCTATTCAATGTGCTAAGGGAATAGACATTAGAGATAGATGCTTCCTACGACAGTGTGAGCCATCTCAGCATCTATGCAGCTGTATTATATACTCAAGACATGTTTGCAATCCAGTTGCTCATTCAGAAGCATTGTCCACGATGTGTTTTATCATCCCTAATGATCCAGTTCTCTCCATGGGTGGTGAGGTATTTGGACATTGAATATCGAAGATTTATCTAATGACCTGTGTGTGTGTGTGTGTGTGTGTGTGTGCATTTGTCTTATGTTATATCTTATTAGACATGAATATTGTAATCTTCTAAAGTCTGCATCTGGGATATGGGGAAAAATGACCTTTTCCAATTTTTTCCTTTTGAAGAAAGTTCTGGGATCCATTTGAAATTCTCCCTGTTTTGTTCATATCTCATCACAATTTATCTTGCCAAACTCAAAATGGCATTTGTATGGTTCACTTGGGGAAGAGTAAAGTAATGGCTGTTGGGAAGATGAAGAACTTTAACCATGATACCTGCTTCTAAGGCAATGCTCAGGTTTTTCAAGTGGAAACATCAGTGATAGACTTGGGTTTCTACTACTAGTATATGATGTTTCAACTATAATTGAAATTTGACATCATTCAGTGTTGAGAAAATGCCACCTCCCAATTTTATTGTGGGATTTTTAAAAATTTCTTTAAAACATTTAAGCTGATCTCCATGGCAAACATTTTATATTTATAACATTTGTTTGTAGAAGTATCAGAATCAACAAGTCATTGTTGAGAGACAGGAGAGATGTCTTAACAATTAAGAGCACTATCTGATTTTCTAGGCGATTTGGGGTTGATTCCTAGCACATAAATGTTGGCTTACAGTTGCTGATACCTCTTGTTCCAGAGGATATTATGCCTTCTTCTGGCTTCTGCATGCACACTCTGTACAAAGACATGTATTTCATCAAACCCCTACACATACAAAATAATAATAAATACAAGAATTCAAGGTCATACTCAACTATTTACTAAGTTACAGCCAACGGTGGCTACATGAGAATTTATATCACAAAATACAAACTTGTCTTATTCCCTGTCTTTCTGTCTCCATGCAACTCCTACACACACATACACAGACACACAGACACACACACACACACACACACACACACAGACACACATACACAGACACACACACAGACACACATACACACACACACATACACATTTTTATGGTGTGTCTATTATTAAGTGGTAGTAATTGACCACGACCTCATTACAGATGAACACTTGATATAACATAGCTTCTCCTTTAACATTTCTTGTAATTATTTTTCAACCAGAAAGTGTTAAATGCCAAGCACCATCACACATGCCCTACAGATTTTGTCTGAGATTTAAATACAAGACTCTATAATTTAGCTACAATAAATACAGCAGAGTTGTCTGAGGCTGTTTTGAATGTTGTACTGAGTTTTCATAGAGATAAAAAAAAAAAAACACATTAGATGTTGAGACCAGATTGGTCTGAATAAAGGTAAAGCGGATTGTGGGTAGTTAATGTCTGATGAGACATTCATTTATGACAAATGGTGGCCAGTGACCTTCTGCTCTCTACTGCAAATGGAAAGTCATCATTATTGCTAAAGCCTCTTTTGATGTTTCCCCTTTGAGCCAGTGACAAAGGGCACGTGAGAAATGTCTGGACTCCCTTTCTCAGAGCTACACAGGACTCATTTCGTCATCTTTTTAAGCTTTTCCCATCTATTATCTTGCTGCTGCCAAAACCTCCCTGACCACCTTCCATAAATTACAATGGTTCCCACTAGTCCGTCTCTTTCTTCCTCCTATGCTTCATTTTTCTTCAAGACATTTATCACCTTTCCCAATAGTCACCGTTTAAAACTACACTTATGTATGTATTATCCTTCCTCCCCTCACTAGAATGTAATTTCTTTAAGGGTAAAAGTGAATTTGCTCATTTTTGATTCTCATAACCTAGAAAAGTGCCTGAGGATTAGTGTTGAGCATTCAAATGGATATTTATTGAATAGAGAACAAATACTTGTCGACTCAGTGCCCACTGAAAGGATGTAGCCAGTGCAATTCCATCTTCATGATAATCACGGATATTTCCCACTGGAGATTTTCGAAAGTTGAGAACATGACAAATAAAGCTATAGAAGAAGAATGTTGCCTACCTTACCTGAAACTCCAGATTCTATTCATGACACAGGAGAACTAAGGACGAAAAACAACAACAAAAACAGAAAGCAAATTTTGATCAGCATTTTGTCTAGTAGTTTTTATTGTGAAATTTTTGCTTGTTATTTTTTTTCATTTGAATTTGGTTTGCTTTATTTGGTAATGCTTAGATGAAATTGAGGTTACTTCAAAGAGGATCACAAAGGAATTCGCTGTTCTTGCCATGTTTTTAAATGCAGAGAATTTAAAGAAAGATATGCTATTTTGTGGTCAGGTTTATAAATTTTTTTTGTTATTTCTTTTTATGGCTGTCATATTAATATCTTGAGTAAGAATGAACTTAAAAGCCTATTACCAAATATTGAATTAATTACATCAAAGTCAGCATCACCTAGAAACTCAGTATTTTTATTTCCTTAATTATTTTTGCTATATATGTGCCATGGCTTCTCTGCCCATGATGATGAATGCCAAGTCCGGAAATTATCCTCATCCCAGGAAAATGCTGTGTACATCCTCAAAGATTGCATGCAAAACTAACCTAGTTAGAATGACAAGAAAAGAGCACAATTAAGTTTTCTTCTTATTCCCCTTAATTCAGAGATTTTGTTGTTTCTCTCTAAATTGATTTTGGCATGCAGTAATTTTATTTTTACTGTGGCTAATATTATTGAGACCAATTCTTACAACATATGATGATCTGTACCAGTTTCTTTTGTGATTGCTTTTATTTTATTAAGGAAGGAAAATATTTAAAATAATATATTAAATAATTTATATGTAATCCTTTTTGAAAGGATGCAACAGTGATTTACAAAATTTGCCCAAACAATATTTTTCTCTCTCAAACATATATATGTATATGTGCATATATGTATCTTTGTATATTCATGTTTCTATATGTATATACTTATAACTATAAATATGTATTGCATTTTTTGGCAATACATTTTACCTGGGCTCATTTTTATGCTTCATGTGGTGAGTTTAGTTTTTTCATATACTTTGTGGCCATGGTCTGCTGAAATTGCCTGGGGGAATTTTCAAAGTCTGGTAATTTAGGTGACAAATCTTCAGAAATACCTGGCAGGAAACAGAAGAAGAGAGGCTGGTCTTAGCTGTTAGATGCAGACATTTAATTCTAAATTCACTGTTATAGCTCTGCTGGAAGTTATGTTGTCTCTGTGATTTTTTAGATTATGAATATGAAGGAGTGAAAAACTTTGTTTCTAAAGTAATAAAAGCTTGAGTTAAAGTCTTAGACCATAATTTCAGATCAGTGTAATTTTGGCCTTAATTTCTCTTTGATTTAATTTCTTTGTCTACTGAAATCGTGCCATTTTATATATATCTACTTATTTTTTAGATGTTTGGTTTACAAATTATATATTATATCTAAAACATATAGATAAGACACTAGTTCTGAGTTCAGGCTAACAATCAGAGAAGTCTGTTGACTCCAGACCTTGTAAGTGGTTAGTGGCAGAGTCTGTGTAACTCTACTGTAAATCAGCAAATGCCTTACATGATCTGTGGGCCCCAAAAGAGAAAGGAAATCTATAAACTCATCCCTACAGAAAACATTAGAAGGAAAACTACAACCTAATGAAGTTATGTGTACTTAGAAAAACACAGAGAATAAATAATCTTGTAAAAGCTAAACAGAAGGGAAAATACACACACACACACACACACATACAAACACACACACACACACACCCCATCACCACCTTCATCACCACCACCACCACAACCACGATCACAATAACAAAATAACAAAAATTAACAATCATTATTGGTCATTGATATTTCTCAATCTCTTTTATTAATTAATTATTTTATTTCTTTATATCTGAAATATTGCCTCTCCTCAGTTCCCCATCCCAGTGTTTTTACCTCCTCTCCCACACTTTTGCCTCTGAGAGGGTGGCCCCTTTGGGTATACCCTACCCAGGGTCATTAAGTCTCTACAAGGTTTGTTGAATCCTTTCTCATTGAGGACAGAGAAGGCAGTCCTGTGCTACATATGTGGTGGAGGCCTCGGAGCAGTCTGAGAATGCTCTTTGGTTGGTGGCCCAGTCTCTGGGAGCTGTCAGGGGTCCAAGTTAGTTGACACTGTTGATCTTCCTGTGTGTTTGCCATCCCCATCAGTTCCTTCAATGCTTCCCTTAAGTCTTCCAGAGGAGCCCCAACCTTCATCTGATGCTTGGCTGTGAGTATTTACATCTGTTCCAGTTAACTGCTGGCAAAGCCTCTCAGAGGAGTCTTGTCCTGTCTGCAAGCACATAACATCAGTAATAGTGTCAGAGATTTGTGCCCATCCATGGGATCCATCCCAAGTTGGGCTTATTACTGGACAGATTTCTTTCTATCTTAGCGCATCCAATTTCCCAGTAAAAAGACAAACTATCAAAATTAGTACAAAACTGGATCCACCCTTCTGCTGCATACAACAAATACACCTCAGCATCAAAAATTGACCTTACCTCAGAGTAAAAGCTTGGAAAAACAATTTTCAGGCAAATGAAAATACTAAGAAGCAAACTTATGTAGCCATGCAAGTATTTAACAAAACACATTTAGAACCAAAATTAATCGAAAGAGACAGAGAAGGATCTTCCAAGGTAACGTTTCAATGATTAACATCTTTGTCTGAAACACAAGGGCATCTAAGATTATAAATAAAAAAAATGAAGACTTATCTATAACAAGGGACCATATTCATAACAAAGCACTTATCCATAAAAAGACAATTAAGGGGAGAGGGGCATGTTAGTTCATAGTTTAAGGATTTTGGATTGATTTATCTAAGAATAAAGTGAATTCTAATCATGCTGACTGCTTTAAGAAGAAAGCACTAAAATTGTTTTATTTATCCGGCTTCCTCTACATCTGTTGAATGGTTGGAAAACCATTTAGTGATGGAAGTCATGGGTATGTGAGTAATTAATTGAGTGAAGAGTTGTTAACATGGGACACAGCCCTGCCAAAGACCCCATGAAAATGCGAAGTTGTTTATACGGGTTCTAAATGTTGTTATGGATAAAATGTGTAGAACATGGTCATCCTATCAGCCCATTCCCCATATTTATGGCCCAAGGATTATATCCGTATAGTCTTCTCCTACTGAGATTAGCTAAACTCGTCCTCTTGATCCATCTGTACACCACAATCCTGATTTCTTCTTTGTCTATATGTAATAACCTGTCTTTCCTATTCAGTTGGATATAATAAACACCCTAAAATCAAGAGTGCTATTGTCTCTTTATTTGAGAGATAAGACTTATCTCACCTCAGCTTTCTCCGTGTCTGTGTGTTTGTCTTTTCTTTATTCAATCCCCACCCAAGTCAGGCCCGTCCCTGGAACTCTACTGAACCATGCAATCTACTTGCTCCCTGTCTGCTAGACTATGGACCTTATATCTTAGCTAATTAATTTGTTGTCATCCATCCAAATGGCAAAAGAACAAAAGCAAAATAGCAGTTTGGTCCTTGTTGGAAGAGTGCACATGAAAATACACATTGCATGCTGTGGATGACTTGAGGGGTTGGTTACAGAGAACAATGTTGACAAAAGCAATTTTCCTTTTGTGTTCCTTGTTTCAGAGCTAACCCATGTTAGAGATAAGTTTTGTAGGGTTAACATAATTATTTATACGGATAGGATTTTTTTGTGTAATCTATCACTCATCACAGATTAGTGCCAAGGCTTTCTGAAGAACACATAGATACCAACATACTTGTGAGTCTGTAGATTTTCACTTTGCTTGTGTTTTTGCACTTTGCACTTTAGTTGTACATTGTATTCATTTTTTTATATGTAAGTATCATGCTAATGGTGCTTCCCTACTCTGGAAAGCTAGCTCTCAGCTCTGGAAGCTTCAGTTCATCTGAAAAAGGTCTTCTGCACTAGACATTTTTTGAGAACTAGTCCGGGACACCATCTTGAAAAGGATCTGCTCAGAAACACTGGCAAGACTGAAAAAACTCACCCATGGAATCACATTAAACATGTTGGAGGAAATGCACCATAGAGATGCAAATATGTTTTTCATTTAAAAAGGAAAAAAAAAGTTTCCCTGTAGAAACTGGTTTACATAGGATTTGGAGTCAGCATTCCAGTTTTCCAACTGATTGAAACCATTGGCTATCCTATTTGCTGATGTTCTTTGAGCTTAGTACCATCTGCTGTTCATTGTTAGAGCATGCAGAATTTCTGTGTATCCTCCAGCAGTTTTCTTTGCTATGGCCTTTTTCTTTTTCTTTTTTTTTTCTTTTTTCTTTTTTCCTTTTTGGCTTTTGGTTCTGCTTTTCTGGATAGTGCCAGTATAGCTTTTGCTAAAATCTGTGTTTTGGTGTAGATCTTCCATGACCTGAACTACAAATTTCTAATTTCCAAAAGAAATAACAAAACACATGTAAACCATTATAGTTTAAATTATTCTGACCCTGTTACTTACACTAATGTTTTTGCTATTGATAAACACATTTGCTTTTGGTCCTTTCATTTAGTATTTTGCCCTTGAACTCATACTACTTAATTTAGGATGTAATCGGGTACAATTAGGCAATACTTACCACCTGGCCTGTAGATCAAAGCTTTCCCTAGTCTGTGGGATGGAATATTGGAGTCTTAATTTCTGGTAACTCAGCATGCAACCATGGAGGTAGAATCTTAACAAGGATAATCACATTATAATGAGGTCAGTAGTGTAGATCTAATCCAATATGACTTATTATGGAAAGTAGAAACTGGGAATCAGAGACACAAGAAGGCAAAACACTGAGTAGAGATTGGAGCTACATGGGCACTAGTTGAGGAGCCAACAGAAGCTGGAAGAAAGGTCTGGACCAGAGTCTTCTTCCTTTTTGCTTTGAAGGCACCATTGCCCACTGATGCTTTGGTTGTAAACTTGCAGCTTCCAGTATTGAGACTGGACATTTCTGTTGTTTAAGCACATTTCTGGCTCTTGGTTATTATAGCTATCTCTTGGTTGGTATAATCAGTGATGATTGTACTACTTATCCCCTACTCTTACTTTCCATTCATATTCTGGCTCTCAATCTTTGTCTCCTCACCTCTGTCTCTCTGTCTCTCTTCTCTCTCTCTCTCTCTCTCTCTCTCTCTCTCTCTCTCTTTCTCTCTCCCTCATCACTGCCTTTCTCTCCATTTCTCACTTCTAGACCAGGCTGGTCTTGAAATCACTATATAGCAGGATAATCTTAAATTTATGACCCTCCTGCCTCCATCTCCAAATACTAGGACTACAGGCACATGTTGCAGAACATTTTATCTCTTGATATTCATTCTTACAGTTGCCCAATTCTTTTGCAGGGCGAAAACTGATGTTCAAGAAGGGGACTTGTGGGTGGTATTGCCTTGGTGGCTGTCCTAGTTAGTTTCCCTTGTCAATATTACACAAGTGAGAAACACTCAGGATGAGAGAAAATGGATGAAAAGGAAAAAATACTGTATGACATGGGGGAAATCGGACCTAGAAAGATATGTTTTGTTATATTTTTTTCTCATTTTTATGGTACAGGTAATGCTTCTATATTTGTAAATTAATTTTCACTATGATAACTAATAATGTAGAAACACAGATATCACCTGAAAGGGAATGATCGATGGTTTATTCTGGAGTCAAAGTAAGTAAATATGGCCAATAGACACAGATCTGGCTATTGCAAATAGCATGTTCTATCAAGATAACCATTTTGTGAAGATTTTATAGTTACACAATAAAAGATATTTAATAAAGAAACTTTAGTGAGAAGATCAGATACAATCAAGTAGGAAACACTGCTGTAGGTCATAGTTGATAAAAGAGAACATTCTCAGCTTTTCGGTGAATGGAATTTAATAGTCAGTTAATATATCTCAAAAAATGTTACATGACACTCTTAAATCAAACAGGGGTTAAACACAACCCAATATGTTGATTATGGATTAGCTTTCCAACTCTTTACAATCACTGAAGCCTTGATTCCTCAGGCAAACTTAGGTATACATATTTTGGGGTAGGCAGGAATCTAAAAACTTCAGTTTACAAAGTCTTGTTAAAATTTCTCATTCATTATTATTGCTTATTTATCTACAATATTGTTTATATCTTACATAATCATTTTATTGAGTACTGGCCAGTTCTAACACTACGCTAAGCAATAGCGTTGCTGGGGGTATTCTGGCTTTAGTATGAAGAATGTTATACCAGTCAGATGTGAATGTCTTTTACTTTCTCTTGTGTATTGTTGTGCTAGTACAACCTCAGCACAATGCTAAGCTGAAAAAGTGAAATGCAACATGCTGGTTTTGCTCCTCATCTTTGGAGAATTTTTTCATTCATTCAGCAGTTTGTAATGATGTTATTAGTGAGGTTTTCATAGAAACCCTTTATCTAACTGGGGAAACTCTGTCTACTCCTAATTTATTGTTTTTGCAATAAAGCACACATTTTCCCCCCAAAATTTCCTTAGTCTATTAAGATTGTTTTTGTCCATTAAGTTATTAATATGGTAAATTACTCTGATAACATTTCATATGTTGAATCAATCTTGAATTCTTAAAATAATTAGTAGATGGTATATAATACATTTTATATGTTGCTGGAATTGTTTTATTTGTTGAAGACTTTAATGCCTGTATTTATAGTAGATATTTGATGGATGGTAGTTTTCCTGAGATGGCTTTCAGGTCAACATAAGAACATCTTAGAATGAGTTTTAAGTACTCTTCGTCAAGTGTTGGAAGACTTTATAAAGGATGGGTGCTGATTTCTTTTCAATCACTTGTAAGCTTGTTCCAGAGCATAGTTTGAAAAGTTCTTCAAAGGTTCTCAGCTAAAAACATTTGGCTTTAGCCCTCTAATTTAAGCTGTATTTGTCTTAGTATTCTGTTAGCTTCAACTGAGAAGTTTTCTTCATCAAACTAACCTGTAGACATGTGTTTATAGCATTTTCTTGATATACAATGAAGGCAGGAAGGTGCAGCTTTTGATGAGCAGGTGGTCCAGTATCTTAGATGAATGAAAGCTGAGCAGATCTTGGAGAGAAATCTGTTCCAGTTCCTGCTCCCAGATTCCAACTTGACTTCCTGTCATGGCTTTCCTGAATGATGAACCTGAACCTCTGACCACTACAAACCCTTTTCTCCTCAACTTGTATTTGGGTTATAATGGTATCACAACTGAAGAGTAAAGTAGGTTCTCTTCCATGCCCAGTTTCTGCCTCTCATAGTAACCACCCCTATTTTTTGTTAGAGGTTTTGCCATTCTAAATTCAGAGAACCACTGTTAAGCTGTACCATGATTTTGTGAAACCATACCCAAGTAATAAGGGAAACTTGTCTAAATTGTTTTTTATACTGGCCAAGAAAGTAGATGACCTCAGTTTTCTCAAAGGTTCATGGTAGAGTTCTGCTTTTTCTTCTAACCTGTAATCATTTATCTTTATGTAGTAATTACTGCAAATGGTTCAGATATTTAATGAATGTTTCACAGTTAATTAACCCATCACTTTGAAACAGACTCTACCATTTTATTCTTAGCCTCAGAGAATCTTCTCATAGACCAGCTTCAGTATACTTAGACTGTCTAATAATTATGTTCTCTAATGACAAGAAAGTGAAATTGGAAATTGAGAAGACAATGGTACTCAGCTTAAAGTAGATCCATGAAAACCTATGGGGAGGATTATATGTAGCTAAACTAGTTAAGGCATTTTAGCATATACTGATAAACACATAATTTTATTTGTAAGCCAAGAATCATAACCTACAATATAGAAACAATTTATATTAATGAACAGAGAATTGAGAATCATGACTGCCTCTAGGCAACTGATTATTCTAAAGTATAAAAACATTAAATTCTCTTATCATTTATTAGGAATAGTGAAATCAAATTGAGCTACAGAGCAAAATTTCACAATTAAAACTTTAAAATCATAGACATAGAAGATATTTATTACAAGGTAAGAAACATTTTAAAACATAATACTTGAAATCCATTGTTCAGAGAAAAGTTCTTAATTTTAAATAATTTTAAATAATTATTTATATAAAAGCCATCATCATATAAGTGGAGCTAAATCAGTAGACAAAGGATATAGAAAGGTGGCTTTCTGAAGAAAAACGAGTAACATACACACTCAGTATCATCTATGGAAGCAAATAAAAATGATTCTGTTTAATAACTTTGTTTGACAGTAGTTTTAAAAAGCTGGATAACATCAGACATTTGGGTATTTTTAGGATGGTTCTAGTGAAGAGAAAATAATTTGGATACCTTCCAAAAAGGAAATTTGTTTTAGTTTTATAACCCAAAATTTTAAGATCAAGGCATTCATCTTGGGGGTTGTCTGGGAATCTTCTCACACCTCTGTCCTCGCTGTAGGGGATTTGCTGCCATCAACAGATGTCCCTGAATTCTGCTGCACAATTGTCATATCTGCTCTCTTTTTCACATGGTTTTATTTTTCTATAAATTCATTTCTATGCTTTCCTTTTACTGAGAACACAGTCCATTGGCCTGAAAGCCAACCCTCTTCAATGCAACTTATCTTAATTCTACATGCTCTGACTAAATTTCCAAATATACTCACACTGTCAAGTGTTGTGGAATAAGATATCAGCCTAGTGTTTGGAGGAACTTTACACTTTAGTCTGTGCCATCCATTGTCACTAAGGATGCAAGGCATAGCCAACTCATATACATCCTTGGTGGAAACATAAGTTATCATGATTGTTTTAAAATTATGTAGTGATAAGTTCCCAAACAGTCTGTAATTATAACCCAGAAGGTTTACTTCTTGCTCTCTGCCCTAAAGCCAGTGTTACCCATGAGCTTTAGTTGGTATGTGTAAAGATGCTCACTGGGCTGCTAGAACTGGAGAAGACACATACGGTGAAGATGAAATTATTGCTTCATGTTTCAACAAGGTTAAGAGGTAGAAAACAAAGCTAAGTCACTATATAAAGAGTAATAAGTCACCAAATGACTCAGATATGCTGATATTTTTATGGTTTATGCTTTATATGATCTATTGATAGCTGCATATGTGAAATGAGATGTTTACATTTGGATATAGAGGATACACTAGGGAAAGAGGGGGAAGGTTGGGATTTGACCTGTAGATATACTGCAAGTATGTTTAATGCTTGCTTTTCTAAAAAAGTTAAAATTAAAGAAAATATAATATAGTGTTAATATTTATTAAATCTGGAACCTGGGTTTTCATTGCATTAGTCCCTAATTTTTCCATATGTTTGAAATATTTTATAACAAAATACTTAAAAAAATCTCAGCATGGTGGAACAATGTACTGACTATAGTAAGATAAAACTTAAGAAAGAGGAATTTTGAAATCCTTAATCTTGAGTTAAATGGAAGTCTTTCTGGCTGTGTGTTTACACAGTAGGGGGGATATGGGTTAAAATAAGAATTTGTTTAAATATTTAGATTTGGTTTGACTATAACTTCTTATATCAATACTATAAAAACCTGCCAAGAAATCCAACTCATACTGAAGTTGAACCATGTAAAAACAGGCCCCTAAATAGGAAAATGATATCACTCTCAACTCTGCAGAATCAGAAAGTGTTGCTCCAATATATGGATCCCGTGTCAGGGAAGGGTCAGAGCGTTGGAAGAAATTTGAAGCTGTATAAAAGGTGGCTGCTGGATGTGATTGCTTAGGATGAATCTTAGGTGGGCTGGGAGAGCCTTCATTGAGATATGGATTGTTTGATATGTCCTGAAGTAAATGGATGGCAAGGGATAGAATTTGCAAGTGATTTCCAGTGTGTTATCTAAACATAAAGCTCTTTAGAAGGTTGAGAAAAGCCTGAATTTGGTCCATGTGGCATGATTATCCTGAGAAAGCAATGAGCTTTGCATGGGGCATGATCTTCTTTAGGAATCGTGGGCTCGTTAGCACTGGGTTGCGTAAAACAAATAATTGATTAAGACAAATACAAATATACATTTACTATAAAAATGATTATTATTATCTAGAACAGTGACTCTAGAATTTGGATACATGGGCTTAAAAAAATCAAGAAATTTTTACCTTATTATTTTTCTACAGAATATTAATCTTTTAAGCATGGCTGTGAAACCTTGGACCAAAAGTACCACACAGATCTCTGGTCAAAGATGTGAGTGACTTCTGCTGCCTCCACTGCTGGGTCCAGCTTGCCCACGTTTCCTTTACCACAGGGCGCTGGGCCAGGCTGAACGGAGCCAGCAACAGACTCCAGTGTAAAGTGCAAAAAGCTTTGGGAAAGGAAATCTCTTCCCAATCAGCAGTGTTAACAGCTCTTAAAGCAAAGGCTCTCTGAGAGTGGAAAGATTCTTACACGTGCTTACTCTCGAGCAAACTCCCCATATATACACAGCTTTTGAAATGGTTTGGAGTCTGAAAACCGGTATTTCCTATTGGCTTGGCTTGAGGACTTGGAAGACTTTGTCTATATATTTTTGGGCAGTCCTGCTTCTGCCTAAAGCTTACGTGACCACAGGTCTTGTCTACCTGCGGAGGAGGGACTTAGGGCATGGCTGAGCCTACCTCACCTTTGAAGGAGGGACTTGGGGCATGGCTGACACCCCAAGGGGGCAGTGTGATGCTTATGGTGATGCGAAGATTCCTGATTCTCCAGAGACTAGGAAGCTTCCTACCATCTCACTACTGTTTCTAGGACTTCACTTATCTCTACCGAGAACCAGGGTACCTTTCTCAGCCTATGTCCCACAACGGCTACGAGCAAACAACCAAAAAATAAGTAGATATAGTCTGTCCCACCAGCATGGAAGAAAAAAATTATTTTAATACCAAAATAATGAACTACATTAACGTAGCATTGGTTTTTGCTAATAAATGAAAGTTGGACACTTCAAACCAATACTTTAATAAAGCATTTATATTTGGGACTGGTAACAGATCTCTGGATAAAGGTGCTAGTCAGGGAGCCTGATAACATGAGTTTGATTGATGGAAACCATGTGGCTGAAGGAAGAAACTAACTCCTACCCTTCATCTTCTGACACTGACATACACACAGAGGCACATGTGCTTACTCACATGTACATGCATCTTACCCCCAAAATAAAACCAAAGGTCTAAGGTACATGCTAAGATACTTTAAACTAAGGTAAAATAAAATTTTATTCAAATTTTGCATTTAATATATTGTACTTTTTTCATAATTTATCAACTTAAGAATGCATAAATATAAGAGTATGATATGTAATAAAACGTAAGCACTTAGACCATATTTGAAATCTATTTTTCATGTTATTTAAGTATAATTTGTCAGTGACCTAGAGAAAATGCAAATGCAAATTGTAAATACGATTTCACTTAACTTTAAATATTCCAGGCAGGTTGAGGAAAAAGTCAAAAAACAACTTCAAAAATAGGTATAGCCTTTCTTTGTCTTTCTTTTTAGGATAGAATAGGTCAATATCTGAGAACAAGGTAGTTTAGAGAAAAGGAACTACGGGCTTCAAATATTTGCTTACATACAGCGACTCCAAGCTTAAAATGAGGAAGAAAGATTGCAGCAATGAGATGGCAGTAGGAAAGGGTCAATGCGACTCCTGATTATGGAGCTACTTTGTGGCTCATGTCATGGGACCCATAAAATTGGCATCTATCTGTTTAGAGGACTGTTCATTCTCATATCAACCTTATTTGAACATTTTCTAGAATTGTTTCTCAGCATCACACTTGTCTTTTGTGTGAGGATTCTTTCCTGTGTAGGATGTATTGCAGCACACTCAGCATCTGCTATCACATAAGGATCCGAGGCATGAGGTGGGCAGGTTTATAGCTTGCGTTTCACTTACTTAGAGATCTTTGATCTTTTCGGACATAGTTAGAAATATCTGGGAACAAATTTCAGCTGTACTTCACTGGAGGGAAACAAGTGAACCTTTAAATACCATGGCTGCCCTCTTTGCATTAATCAGTTCTGTTGAATGTTAGACTTTTTTTTTTTTGCTTTTTCTTTATTCACCCAAATTACCTCAAGGTATTTGAAAATATTTTTAAAGTTTTTAGTCTGACCATTACATTTCCACCATCCACCAAAAGCCATCAAAACATTAACTTGATTATTTGAGGGAAAATCCTTACTTATGTAGACAACTTTCTCTGAAATACATACATATGCATTCTCTTATTTTAGGGTTGGCTTTCTGCCTAGATAAAAGGCAGGAACTGATTTGTGTTTCCCTTTTAGGAAAGAATCTGTGACCCTTTTGTTTTACATTGAATATTTTTAAAATCCAGACCCACAGATGTAAACACACTGTTTAGTTCATTATAATGGAAGGTTCTGATTTGTGTGGGAGAAGAAGAGCCCAGAACGATGTCTGCCAGGTAACCTTGGGACTAGTGAAAAAACACATCATATACTAACACATTTATTAAGTACTTTGAAGGATAGATTGATTTAATGACTAGGAGGAGAATGTATGCAGAAGCTGGGAAAAAGCACAGGTCTAAGGAGGGAAGATTACTTCAAGGAAACAACTAGGATGCCAGTAGATATTACTTAGTCCTACCTCCATGGAAAAAGAAATACATTAACACAGAATTTGCTTTACTCATAAGTAGGCCACTTCAAGCACACATACACTCACACACACACACACACACACACACACACACACACACCCTCTCTCACACACAACCATATACATTTAGGAGTGGTGACGTAACTCAGTGGATAAAGATGCTTGTCACCAAGCCTCATTGCCTGATTTTGCTTTCTGGAACCCACATGGTGGAAGGAAAAATAGTGCAAGTTGGTTGTGCATCCAAAACTCACTCCATGTATTCCTCAGTGTCATGTATCAATGGTAGTTAGGAACAAGTCCTTTGAGAAGGAATTAGGCTCACATGAGGACATGAAGGTAGGATTGCTACAATTGCACGAGTGGCTACATAAGGAGGGAGGACCTACCTAAGTTATCATACTCCTTTCACCAGCTGATGGCCTAGGTGCTCTGTTCTCTGTGGGGTCCTCACTAACAGACACACTCAACAGATTTTAATCTAGGGCTTCTAACCCCTGAAGCTTAAACAGAAAGAAAACCAAAACCATAATAGGAAAACCTTTTCTTGTCTTTTCCAGAAATTTTTTTTTGTAGTGGGAGAGGGTTATAGAATACATACTTTTACCCCCACAAACATTCATGCACTAAAATACTATGGCTGTATTTGGAAATCTTTCTTGAACATTACAATGCACACATTCATCATTTTACACATCTGCATTCTTAATACAAACTCATCAGAGAGTTCTTGACAGCATATGGATTCCTTAAGACACCTTTGAATGCATGTTAAGAACAAGATCCCCTACAGGCATCAGGAGTACACTGACAGACCATACATCCTAGCTAAACCCATCTATTTAGCTCCCGATACAAACTGCAGCAAGAGGATTGGTTTTGTTCATCTTTGTAATTTGATGATAGTTACGTTGCAACCATTGTAATCTTTCTTTGTGTTTTTTTGTGTACAAGGTGTGAATATCCTGTGTGGCTTATGTACCTAGGAATATATGTATGGGAGCACCCTTATGCATGCATGGAAGTGAGAAGCAGACATTGGTGTCAATATCCTTCACCAATATTCCTCCTAGTCCCTTGAGTACAAGGCTGCCAGCCAGAGAAAGCTCCTGTGAACATACAACCTCTCTCCCTACTTCCACAGCACTTGATTACATTAGGTGTATTTGTAGTGTTTGTTCCCCAAGATTGAGTGGAACAACACGCATGTTTACCCGTTGAGCCATGTTCCTAGCCCCAATACCTGTAGACTTTAAAATATATTTGAATTCTTTCATTTTACTAAACAAATATCTAGTCTTTGGAATTCAGTTATAACGAGAAAAACCAGATTAAGGTAGGATTATGAAGGCACATTCTCTTTAGGCTAAATCATCTTCGTGTTTTGAAAAAGTGCTTTATTGTGTCTCGGTCTTATGATCTCCAGAATGCTAGACGTCACTTGTGATTAAAACTATTTATTTTGACAAAAGAAAGTAATGTGGGGCTCTAGTCACAATGGCAGAATGTCCTTTGGCTTGCTCAGTGGACACTGAAAGTTATTTGAGAACATGAATCAAGTGGCATGGCTATTTCTAGGACTGTCTAATGGGTTTGACACCACGAGAAAGATGGATAGATCGGAATAATGGTTTGCTCATTTATTCTATGGGGCAAGAATTCTTTCCGATTCAAATATTGCAGGAGTCATAATCAAGTGAAATAAAACCAAATGAAAAACTCAAAAAATTAGTAATAAAAACTCAACTGTTAGTGTTTGAACATTTCTCAGTTCTTCAATTATCTGCTTCATTTACTTTTTTAGAATTAAGATGATCAAGGTCTCCCTAGAGCTTTTAGGCTAAAAGAATGCTATCTTGTCTTTTACTCTCTTTTTCCAGTCAATTATAGAATCAAGATTCGTCTTTTTGTTTATTCTTTTCTTTCTGCAACTACCTTTTTGATCACAGAAGGAGATTTCTCAAGTGTAGTTGTGTAGAATATTATCAAACTTAAAATTTCTCTTGTTTTACCAAGCTTGTTTCAGAGGCTAAGAATTTAAATATTCTGTTTTTCTTTTATATTTTAATTTATTTCATTAATTTGCCCTTGTCCAGAGGCTTATTTTTGGCTTTAGGCTGACTGGCTTTGTGTTATAAAAATCCATCATTTATTTAATAATTATACATAAATATATAGCAAATACAAATATACAATATATAATTAGTTATATGCACTATAAATATATTAAATATATAAATATACAATGAATATATTATCTTAAAGTTTCATTTTCTTAAAAAAGTTAAACTTTTATCAGCTCAGGCAAAAAACTCGGGTTCCCCCAGAACGGGAGGGAGGATTGAAAGGAAAGAGACAAGTTAGTTAAAGGTTACAACCTGACTTCCGCCAGCTCTGAGGTTGAAACCGCCAGGCTGACTTGAGGCCTTTGTTTATTAGTCTTCTATATACCACTTTAATTACACACAGAAAGATAACATCAGTTCTGAGATGGGGAAGAAGCAAGTTAACAATCGAAGATCCTGTGACTATCCTTTTAGAGACCAGGTGTAAAGATTAGGGACAAATGGTGATCAAAGAAGTGGCCACTGCCTAATTTGCTGAGTCTGCCCTGTCTGAAGCTACATTTCAAATGTAAACGTACCTTCTTGGGCTTCAGTCCTAAGCGTTTTGCTCTGAACTTCAGATGCAAATCTGCTTAATTCTAGCCCTTACAGGACACAGCCCAGAAGCCAGTTTCCTGCCTAGGACCAGCTTCAAGGTGTCCTGAAAAATTAATATTTCTCCACCACTGACTGACCAGAGGTGCCAAAAATGCTCTCCACAGTGGCAGGAAAAACATGATAGAAACAGCCTTGTCACTGTGGGGTGGGAAGATGACACAGTTGCTTATTTACTTACCCTGAGACATGAAGCACAGAACAATAAAGCAGAATTAGCAAGGAGTAGAGCCTTCAAGGCCACTCTGGTGATCATTTTCTAGGTTTTAGGTCCCGTGTTCCATGATCTAAAGTAGCAGCTAAGGAAGAAGTTTTCAAACACATAAGCCTGCATGAGATATTCCTTGCTTAAACCATGCTCCTACCAATAAATGAGGACAAATGTCCTTACTGTCCAATTTATCACATACCCTTTCGCATCTGATGTTCCTATACACTTGACAAACCCTTAGGGCAGCAGTAACAGTGACCTCCAAATTAGTTTCATAGCCAAGAACTAATTATGGTTGTGGCAGTAAGAGAGAGAGAGAGAAAGGCAGGGGGAATGGGTGGGAATGAACTCTTCACTCATGGTGACTGCTGGTTAGGAAGAAGGAGGGTGAGGTGGTTAACTTCAGTTGTCAGCTTGAATTGAAACCTTTGGGAAGACATTTTATGGTGACACTGAGATCATGATATTGAAATAAACTAAATTTATTTACAATGGCATTTTACATTGATTTCTGTTCATCATGACTAGACTATGTTTATTCCACATTTACAACTTTCAGAAACAACTACCACTGATTTCCGTCTTTCCTCTGGTGTTTCTTACATATCTTCATTAGAAATAGCTCTTCGTCCAGACCAATGGCTCACTGCAAGGAAAGTTTGCAAGTAAAGCTGTTTTGGCAGAAGAAGGAAAGAAGAAACAGTGTCACGACACACTAAAGCTCCCAAAGAGACATATTTTTTTTTCTTTTGGGGGAAGGTTGCAAGGGCAGAGGATGGATATAAAAACCCAGGGAGATGAGTGAGATTGGTGTACAGAATGTTCAATTCACAAAGAACTAATACAAAGTTAAAAAAAAACATAGGCATCTCCCTCTAGTAATGTTTGCTGTCAAACATGATTTCAAATTGTTTTCTAAGTTCCTGGCTGTGATTAACACATTAATTTTTGAATATTGTGATTTAGCCAAACCAAGCACTCACCTCTAGTTATCTGCACACGTTGTGAATAATCATATCTTTTAATAGTGACAATTTAATTTCTTTCCATATTCATAATTCTTCTCGTTGACACTGGCCAGGGCCTGGAATATAATTTGCAATCAAACATTAATTCATGGCCCTCATCTTTAATCACGACCTGGAAATTAATACCATTGTTTTCCCACCACTGGTACAATACTGCTTCCTACCTGTCCTTGTACATAACCTTTATCGACCAGGAAGACCTTGACTTCTATCCCTCTTTTACGTAGAATGCTGTTCAGTTCTGTTTGAAAGAATTTTCTATTATGTCAACCATTTTCCTGACTTTAATAATCTGATCATATACATTTTCTCATGTAACCTTGAATACTGTGATTTACATTTATAAGTTTTAATGTTAATGTCCCCTTCTTTAGATTAATTTGCTCTTGCATTTGAATCAGAATATTAAATGTTTTAAGAAACTTAAACTGACAAATAGGAAATTTTTTTCACATTGTCTTAGGGTTTCTATTGCTGTGAAAAAAAATACCATGCCCCAGGGCAACTTGGGAAAGAGAGGGTTTATTTTGTTTTACTTTACAAGGTAGCAGTTCTCAGGGCAGGAACCTGGGGACAGCATCTGATACAATACCCATGTCTGAGTACCCCTCACCTGCTAGCTTCCCATGACTTACTCAGCATCCTCTCTTATACACCCCATGGCCACCTGTGCATGACCACAACCACAGTATACTGGGCCACCCACATCAATCAATCATCCGGCTTGGCTACAGGCCAACTTCCAAAAGGTGATTTTTCAACTGAATTTCCTCCTTTTCCAGGTAACTCTAGTTTGTGTTGCTATGATACCAACACACACACACACACACACACACACACACACACACACACACACACACACGGAACATAATGCCTGGACCAGATATACCTTGTGAGCTGGCTAAACTGAGCTCTTCAAATTGTACGACACCTCTCATGCGTATCACTACTTTGTTTTTTCGAGTAGAGAAAACACAAATTTCATGGACTCCTCCCTGTTACTAACTCTAGTGACTGAATTGGGACGTAGGTCTCTTGTGATTTTGACTTCCCCAGAGCTACATTCTCCGAGCAGCATTGTCCCACTCTCCCCATTTCCAGTCCCTTGTCCCTAAGATGCATAGTTCTGATGACACGAACTCATAATTTGTAGTCTCTATAGCAAAGTCACATTATCCGGCATTTGTGTTCTGTGCTTGGCTTACTATATACAAACATAATGTTCCCTACTCTCAACTAACTTGTCCCAAGTGACATAAGTACCTTCTTAAAGAAGGAACAGTATTTCACTGTACAGCAATGCTACATTTTCTTCTCCTAAACACCTAGTAGTTTGATTCTACATCTGGGCCCTTGTGAGTGGTTCTGCAATGATCCTCGGACCATAAATCCTCTATGATGCACTGATTTAAATTTCACAGTGGGGTTGCAACTGGACTAGTAGTATTTTCTTTGGGATTTTAAACTGATGCTTAAAATTGCAATTGACCTATACTTCTAGTTAGTACATGCATTTGTGCATATGTGTGTGTTTTGGAGGTCAAATTAAACTAAAAAAACAACAGAAAGAGATCTATTCTTTCCTAGTATAATATGGATTTTGTAAATTATTGAAATTTGCAGCAAACTGTACTTTCCGAAAATGGTCATAGCAGCTTCAATACTGCTCTGTAATGGAACCTGTGGCTGAGTGGCTAAGTACTAAGATGCCAAGTGGTTTTTGTTTGGCTGTCTTTCTCGAGATGCCATCATGTTGTGAAAGAGTCTAAGCCACATGAAGACGTCACAGCAAGTGTTCTAGCTGACAGTGGGCCCTAACCAAGGTCACACTTCAATCAGCCAGATGTATGAGTCACTGAGCTTTTGGAAGGCTCTTGGCCTCCTGCTAACTTTGAGTGTTGCCAGTGATGAATTGCGAGTGTAGAGAGGACCTGTCCCCACTGAGCCCTGCTCCAACCAGAGGGCTGGAGCCACACAGATGCAGCTATTTTAAACAACAAGCTTCTGGCCTGCTTCTCTCCTCAGCCTTAAGTAATTCACAATCCGAAACTTGTCCGTTAATATCCCTCCTCAGAAAATATTTGGTTGTCCATAGCTTTACTCAAACTTTTGTATTTTAATAGGTTTAAAGATTTTTGTTTATAAAAATTATTATTGAACGCACGCTTAAATTTGATCAACCTTTTATTTTAACCAACATGGCTTAATGTAAAGGGATAATAATTTGTATTCCTCACTTCCAGACCCATTTGCATTTTTGCTATGGTTACAGATGTTTCTTGAGAGTCATGTTCTGCTTGGAGTTGTTTTCTTGGTTGACTTTTACTCTTTTGTTGGAATTCTCCCTCTTTGTCATTCTAATCTTAAAAGTTATGAAATCTCACCAGCCAATTAAAAAATCTAGAGACAGCTAGTCTCCCAACAAGTTTTCTAAAGAATACAGAGCTGCAAGTAACCTGCCTCCGACTCTTCCTTAGAGAACATTGTACAGCCTTGGGTGATGACACTAATATTCTGTATCTGTTTTTTTTAATGTCATTATCTATGTTGCTACTAATAATGGAAGAACATATATGTGTCCGATGTTTCTGAAGAACAGAACTTTTGGGTTAGTTTTACTTGCATTTGAAGATCATCATGCAGGCAGCAAACACTGTGTCTTTACTGTAAGTCTCAAATTTTAAATGTAGAAGTTTAATTTATTATTAGTTTTATCACTTTTGTGTAATGTGCACATTTAGTTAATCACCTAACCAACAACTCTGATTGTATTTCAGAACGTTCTAGCAACAACCTCTTTCCTTTTAGAGTGTATGATTAAGGTTTATATGTGGTAAACTTTGGTAGTACGCTATTTGATAAACTCCTTGAAAAATAAAATTTTAAACAATTCTTTTTGTGCCTTGTGCACCTGGGTTTGGGAAGCTGCACAGTTTATATGCCTGTGGAGGTTACCAGATAACATTATGCAACTTTCTCTGCCCCTCTCTCTTTCTGTGTACCTGGGGTTCTTGTTAAACCAAAAGCTCATCATTTTGCATGGGATGGATGGCCAATAAACTTCTAGAGTCCACTGTTTTCTTCCTCACCAACGCAGCTGACCGTGCCTAGCTTTTATGTGCTAGAAATTTAAATTTATGTCTTCACGTTTGCAGAGCAAGCATCCTTACTCACTAAAAACCACCCAGTCCCCCAAAACATAAATTTCAGTTTCGTAGGACTTCCAGTGATGCATTTGAGAATGTGCTTTCAGACTAAATTAGCTCCCTTAAAGGTGTTCTGGTTTTCTTGTTGTGATGTTTTAGATATTTTATCTTTGACTTTCTAATGTGTGTGTGTGTGTGTGTGTGTGTGTGTGTGTGTGTGTGTGTATGTGTACACACTAGGTTTCTTTAGCATAGCTGGAGAGAATGCCCTGATCAGGCTGAGACTTGATGTACCAAAATGGGGATATATGCAAGGGAGCAGGTTCCCTCTCAGAGGACAAGAGGAGGAGGTTGTGGGAAGAGAGACTCTGTGAGGGCGGGACTGGGAGCAGCATTTGGGATGTAAATAATTATACTAACTAATTAATAAAAATACCCAACAAAAATAACATAAGGATTTCTTGGTGAGACAGGAAAGAGAAACAAGAAGATGCAGGAAGTGGCTGGGGCAAGAGTCTCAATGACCACTTCCTCTGGTCAGGCCTCACCTACATTTCACTCTCTCCCTAAAATGACATCACAGTATGACTCCACCAAGGACGAAAACATTCACCATGTTAGAGCCTTCTTTATATGATAGTGTCTGGGAGTCCCATTACAGACACATCCAGAGATGTATGTTATGAATGTCCAAGGCCTTTCCTCATCCAGTCAAGCTAAGGATGAAGACCTTCAGGTTTTCCCCAATCTGCTCACTGTAGACTATGTATTCTCTGCCCCTAAATTCTCCCCATAGGAACGTACTAGCACAATTCTCAGTTTAATTTTCAAACTTCCAGTATTTCCTTCTCATTGCCTTGGTGCTGTTTGTAAGAATTATTATTAGATATAAGTTTTAGTTTATAATTTCTTTCTTCTATAGCCTGTGATTTCTCTCTTAAGCTATTTTTTCCTTATATCCAAGTGTCCTGAAGTCTTTAGATCTTACTGTCTAGTTTCTGTTTCTCTGGTTGTGTCAAATGTAATCTTCACTGTAGCCAATATGTATTGCATTTCCCTGGACCTAATTTTAAACTTCCAGTATTTGATCTTTTAAACATCAGAGGCTTCCCATTTTTTTAAAGTATAGGACCTTTATTGTTTATCACTGGAAGTTTAACTTTCCTTAAATATTTCAGAATGTGGTCCTCTTCTCTTCCAGACAATAACTGCATCTTCAATTTGAGAGGTTGGTTTGTGATCTTTCATGACAATCCATTAATTCATTGTTGTGTGACTTAACAATATTGTGAGTTTGTTTTATTTTAATTATATCTGACCTCTGTTAATCTTGAAGGCCTGAGGTTCTGGGTCTCACCACTACATGTGGTTTCCTGCAAAGACAGAAATCTATAAATACATTTGTTCCTGGGTAGACTCCTACCTTCACTTGGGGGATTCTGACCTTAAAGAACGGTCTTGAACTCAAGACTGTTGTTAGAACAGGGAACTTGACATTCCTTTTGGTTTGCTGGCATCACTCAGGGTTAAGCCCATATCCTTCTTTCTCTTGGTTTGCCCACTTCTTCCCTTTGCTCCTAAAGGTCTTTGTTTTTCTTCACCTTTGGAAGTTTCCTACAACCCCTTTCCGTCCCATTTTCAAAATACTTGGTGAAGTTATAGAGTATCAGATTACATTGTGAGGGATGAACCATTTGACACTGTGTCCTGTCGCACTCCTAACGAGGTCAGTCATGCTTCTGTGTACAGCACCAGCCTCCTTAAAGCTCTGCACCATGTCTGGAATGCAGAGTACTTATTATAGAGCTTCCAGCACTGCAACTCGATTGCTTTAATTTCTTTCCCTCAGATGCTAGACTTCTGAGGGATCCAAGAAAATTTAATGTTATCAAATAATTAAGCTATTTTAATAAAATATGAGCAAAACACTAAGCTGTATATGAAAATGAGACTATATTTTACATTTATAAACTTCCTTAGAGAAATTGTTTCCAAGCAGGCTATGCACCATTAATTTCCCTTTTTCAAATTTATCCTCTGGACCCCATTGCCTAAAACTGTAGGAAAAAAAAAACAGTCCATAGAAAGAGTAGTGATTTTGGTATCCAAAAAACTAGATGCAATTAACTTTGATGGGCCTGTATATGATGGAGACAAATTATAGTTCACAGATAATTGTGAGAATTAAATCAACCTAATAAAATAATGTGTATGTAATTGCTCATCATAATATCCAACACATAGTTGACACTTGGATAGCACTTATATTCTCCCCTAATAACAATCTTTGTGTTAATATGCCTAAATATACAATTTTCAATAATATTACTTGATATTTTGATATCTACTCATTTCTAGCAGAACTTATAGTTTTATCTCTATATGAAAAATTAATTTAAAAAATACTGCAAGGGATAACTCCTACCTACACAATTATGCTACTTTCTAGATAAGGGAAGTCAGGTCTGATTGCAGTTAGAAATGTGAACAATGCTTGTGTAGCTTTATTCAGCATCTGGAATTGATCACTAGAACTTTGATTAACAGAACCAGCATGATGAATCCCAGATGTTTAAACACGGCTGAGCTTACTAGACTGTTTCATGAGACTGAAGACATAGTAGGAGAGTAAATATATAAAAGAACTAAGTGTCAAAATGGTCTAGGAGGTGTTTGGATATTGACTCAGTTATGAGGGATGAGTGGTGTCTCTAATTGAACATCACCTTTTAAGTTTTAGGAATATTATTCACTTAAAAGTCATATTCATTCAGTTACTGTGAAAGGCAGGCATATGAGACATGCTTATAATCAGTTATGTAGGCTGTGACCATATAGAAAGGAATCACATCTTCCAAAAAGACTTTATAGAGGAGTCATGAAGCCAAAGATTTCTGGTCTTTCAAAGACTCCCACTTAGTTAGGCTGATATGATACCATACACTATAAAATCAGTATAATTGCTTTTGTAACACAAATCTGTACTTAAAGGACTTCCTAAAATTGAAAGAGAGAGGAAGAGAAATGGAGAGAGAGAGAGAGAGAGAGAGAGAGAGAGAGAGAGAGAGAGAGAGAGAGAGAGAGAGAGAGAGAGGAAGGAAAGGAAGTGTTTGGACATTCAAATCCAAAGTCATAATGGTAAAAACCAGATTAGTTATCATATTGTTCTGTGCTATTTAGTAAAGCTCTTAGAAAGACAATAAGTATTTGATACCTTCTTCCAAATCATACTTCTCAATTGTGGAACACATTTAATTTAGCAAACTCTATGAATTATTTTGTGTATCCCCTTTGTTGTAGATAGAATATCAGAGGTGTTAAGAATTCAGTTATTTTAGTAGAGTAGGGGAAGAATATACTTTTGCTTTGTGACATAGGTAACTCTTATACAATCTGATCCATGTTTTCCCTTAGGAAATCAACTCTGTATAATAGCAAGAAACAGTGCACCCTAATAAGGAAGCTCCAAGTGTCTCATTGGTAGCAGTTTTCTAAAGAATTAAACATGTGTTGTGATAGTACCTTTCCAAAGGAATGAAATACTAAGCTAATGACAGGTAGTAAAATTCTAATTATTTTAACAATTTTTAAATTACTCTTGAGTGTGTGTGTGTGTGTGTGTGTGTGTGTGTGTGTGTGTGTGTTTTGTGTATATGTGTTGGTGGGTGGGTATGTCTGTACTATGGTTCAGATGTAGAGGATAAAGCACACATTTGTGGAATTTGTTTTCTTTTCCTACCCTTACTAGATATAGTAGTTGATTTGAACAAGACTAGCTCTCATAAGCTCATGTGTTTGAATGCTTGGTCCTCAGTTTGTGGAACATTTTTGGAATGATATATGATACAGAGATGTGTGGCCTTGTTGGAGAAGGTTTGTCACCAGCTTTAAGTTCTCTAAAGCACATCCATGCTACACCATGTCATGTCAACTTTCTCTCTTTCTCTTTCTCTTTCTCTTTCTCTTTCTCTTTCCCTCTTCTCCTTCCCTCCTTTTCTTGTTTCCTTCTATGTTCTTTTTCCCTCACACTTTACCTGCAACTGTGGATCAGATGTGGGCTCTCAGCTACCACTGTAACCCCACGATCATCTGCTTATCACCTCATTACCTACCACAATGGTCATGGACTAACACTCCAAAACTGTAAGCATGTCTCCAAACTAAACGCATTCTTGCTTTACAAATTGCCTTGGTCATAGTGTCTATTCACAGCAACAAAAGGGAGGATCAGGTAATAATTATATGTCATTACTGCCTGAGTTGCAGGCATTGAATTTTAGTTACCAGATTTGTGTGGGAAGCAATTTTATCTGCCAAATCATTTTGCCAACAAAGAATATTCTATTTGATTCTTACAAAACATTTGTATATTTGACTGTATTTATTTACTTCTTTTTCAGTTTCTGATTTTATATTCACTATCATAACCTGTCTGTCTCCATCAAGTATCAAATGTAAACCACATATAATCTCCTGCATAGTCATTTTTTGGAAATTACAGATTTACATATCTATCCATACAGAAAATGTCCATACAAAGGTGGTGGTTCCTCTGTTTGTAAGCAATCCACTGACTTATTATGCTTTCAGATCTCGTCTTAGATACCAGATCTGTTGAAGTGTGTTCTGCTTTCTTCTAAGCTTATTAAATCCACTTACTTCATCCATTGATGCCACAGAACCACGAGTTTCTGATGGTGTGTGATTTTTATGTCCTCATCCTAGAGTGAGATCCATAACAGACCCTTTAGATGTAGAGTCACCCGCAGACCCCTTTCCTGTATCCAGTCTGTACCTGGAGAAGAGAATGCATTCACATACCCTCACCATTGTGACAGCTTAGGACTGCAGAATGGCTGACTAGGTATTCTTATTTTAGAGTCTGCAGAGCGCTGTTTTGTTTGTTTGCTTGTTTTTCTTCTTAGAACCACAATTCTCAAAACTGATTCTTTCTTCAGATCCCAGTTGAAGTTCCACCTCCTCATGAAGGTCTCCTTTCCCCATCCCAGTGCTGCATTTTCTGTTATTTTCTTCTTCTCAGTGCTCACTATGACTTATACTTAGAGACTGAATTTCATCTTATTCACCAGGGGTGTTGAATGTCAGGGCTGTGTTCTTCTAATCCTTCTCAGATGTTGAGTAGAAGGATAGAAATGCACTCTTGTTCGGTTATGTCTGCTTAACTAGGTAAAGGTTGCATATGTGAATGGTTAATGGCTGCTCGTCTAAATATATCATTAGTTTTTGTGTGTATCTATGTGTAGGACAAGAATTTCTTCCCTCTTGTAGGGAATCTCAAATTTTTAGTCTGTGGAAACAAATTGACAATGGGGAGATTAACAAGTAATAAAGCTTATGAACCTATTTATAATGGCTCATTGGAAATGAGAGTACTTTGTAACACTAGAAGTTTCATTAACATATATAGATATCTTCATAGAGAAGCGAGAATTGGGCTATATATACAATTTTAGAGACAAAGTAAAAAATTCTTAAGGAAGACAGATGGGTGCAAGGAAAGGTAGTAGTTTATGACTGGTATTCTGGGTTCTAGATATGCCATTTGCCTTCTATCCCCTTCCTTTGTGGAGGACTTTAGTCATTTGAAGTCAATGACATTTCAGTAGGGAGAGAATCCTAGTTGGGGATGCTGTTACTGAGATGAAACACCATGACTGAAATCAAATTAGGAAGATAAGGCCTTTTATGTCTTATCCTCCACCCCCATTATAGTCTATTGTGGAAGGGAATCAAAACAGGAACCTGGAGGAAGGAGCTGATACAGACCCTACAGAGTGTTGCTTACTAGCTTGATCCTTCTGGTTTGCTTATATAACTCATGTTTACAAGCCCAGTAATGGCACCACCCACAAAGAGATGCCCTCTACCCAATATTAACTTTAAAAAAATTCACAGGCTTGCCTGCAGCCTGATGGTTTGAAGGCATTTTCTTAATTGAGGATTTTCTCGTGTCAGATGACCTTAGCTTGTGTCAAACTGACATAAAACTATCCCCAATAAATGAACCATTGTCAAGTTGACACATAGATACATCACTGTAAAGGTGCAGTGTTTATATTACTGTTCATCTACAAGATCACACAGTGATGTAAACATCACATAAGATAGTTTACAAAGTTAAAAATGTTTCATAGTTTCATTCATAAATGCAAACATGTTAGTCTCTTAAACTATTCAGTCCTTTAAAAACATCCCATGTCTGTTTTAAAATCGAAAGTCTCTCAGTTGTGGGCTTCTAGAAATTGAAAATAAGTTAACTTATTTACTTCTAAAGGAAAGAAGCAAGGTACACTAACAATTAGATTAAAGGGAAACCAAACTCCAACTGTGTCAATCATTCTATGTCCAACATCTTGGACTCACTTACAATTTTCTGGGCTCCTCAGAATTATTTGAGCCATTTCTCAGGCTCCACCCTCTGCAACATACACAGCTTCCTTAAGACTTGGGCCAGTTCAACTCCAAAGCTTTTGCTATTGATCATTGTCATATGGTACTGATATCTCCAAAATGTGGGGGTTTTCTGCTGCAACCAAGATAAATTTCCATCCAAAGACTCTCCTGGCCTCTCACAGTGCAAAGCCTCAGTTGCTGTCCAAGACCCCTTCATGCCTTCAAAACTAATAGCCCTGAAAGACTTTTACATATGACCAAGTTAGCCTTCCAGCACAAGGTACAAGCTTGGCCACTGTGATCACAGGTGGCATGTGCTAACTCTGAGAAAACACTTCCTGAATGATCTCACCCTATAACATCAGTCTCGTGCTAATCACCACTGATATCTCAGCTCAGTGGATCAAAGATTTTACTTTAATGGTTCTTTAGCACCAGCTAACCAAAACCACAGATTCCCAGCTCAAAATAGCAAATTGTCCTGGTAGAGTAATTAAGGACTCTCAAACTTCCCACTGAAAATTTAGAAGGGCTGTCCTGTCTACATTACTCTCCACATTCTTATCTTAGGTTTGACAGAACAGCCTCAATACTCAGTGTTTTGTTTACTAAATACTAAAGTTTCAAAATCCTTCCTCAACTCTCCCCCAAATATGACCAAACATGGTAATGTCTGTAACAGAAATACACATAATCCACATTTGGTACAAATTCTGTTCTAGTTAAGTTTACTGCTGCTACGATGAAATACCATGACCAAAGGCAAGTTGGGGAGGAAAGAGTTGATTTGGTTTATACTTCCATATCATAGTCTATGATTGAAGGAAGTCAGGACAGGAACTCGTGCAGGGCAGGAACCTGGAGGCAGGAGCTGATGCAGAGTCAATGAAGGCACTTTGCTTGCTAGCCTGATCATCATTTCTTGCTCTGCCTGCTTTCTTGAACAAACAAACAAATTAAGAAACAACAAATACAGCCCAGAATAACACCAATATGCTGGTTCATCCTTCATTGATCACTAGTAAAATATCTTTTAAGCTTGTTTACAGCCCAATCTCATGAACGTATTTTCTTTTTTTTTCCTATTTATTTACTTATTTATGTCTTCACTTCACATCCTTATCCCTGCCCCCACTCCCAGCCCTTTTCACACATGGCCCCTTTGTATGCCCTCTGAGAAGGGGAGGTTCCCTTGGTTACCAACTTAGAGACTGAAGTACTAGCACATCCTTTCCCCCTGAGGCCAAACAAGGTAGTCTAGTTAGGGGAACAGAATCCACAGGCAGGCAGCAGAGTCAGGGACAGTCCCCATTACAGTTGTTGGGGGACCTCCATGAAAACCAAGCTGCACATCTGCAACATATGTGCAGGGGGCCTAGGTCCAGCCCTTGTATGGACATTGGTTGGTGATGAACACATTTTCTTAATTGAGGTTTTCTCCTCTCAGATGACGTTAGCTTTGCCAAGTTGACATAAAACTATCTAGAATAAAAAGAAGTGGCAACTGTGTCTATCTTAGACGAATCTAAGCTTTAGGTAAGAAGGAACTTCTGGGAAGAACCTCATCTAGCATCTGCTAATACTCAACTTTTTCTTTTAAACTTAAATTATCGTCATAACTGACAATGTTTTCAGGGTTGAATTTATCTGAATGCCTTCAGCTTCCTGGGCTTAGGAACTACGGCTGTTAATCACCATCATTCTTATATATCCCCTTCGATAGATATGGGTGTAAGGATAGGTAGAGTTTATTCCATAAGTATCAATATTAGATATGCAAAGTGCTAGTAAATATCTAAACATGGGAAGGAAACCACCCATTGAAAGAGTTTTATTCTTGTGCCCCCCTTAGTCTTTCAGGATATTGATGTGGGTTCTTAGTCATTCACATGTTTACATGGTTGAATGGACTTTGAGAAAGAGTAGTTACCTAGTAATTTCCAAGAATACTAAAACATACATACCCTTGTGAAGCTCTTCTGTAGGGATCTGGGAACTTACGAATCCGTAGGCTGGCATTTTCTCATAGTTCCTGTGGTTTTCTCATTTGAGATCAGCTTCTGGGAAAGGGTTAGGGCTAAGCTAAGTATTTATCTGCTCCTTGAGCTGCAGACTGACTCTCCCAGTCCTGAACTGTCTTTCTGATATTAAACTAAGAAATAGAAATAGCTTTGCTGTCTATGGTTTCTTTCCAAGGACAGTGAGCCATTCAGCCGCAGAAATATTGTAGTTAGGTAGAGAAGATTTTAGTAACTCTTAGTATGTTTCTCTCTGGAAGACATGGTAAATATGTTGATGTTTCTAGACTGTAGTTCCAACTGCAGTCACTCACCCAGACTCTCTGAATGGTTCACCATCTTTTTTTTTTTTTTTTTAATCCCTTTAAAGCATTGTTTCCTGAATGAATACCACAGATCTGAAGTTCAAGATTCACCAAGGCCATAATATTTAGGAATGTCATACAAAGTAACAGGACCAGTATGTATGTCTTGCCAAAATATGCCTCTGAGACATAGGGATTATTTTAAGTTAAATGCCATTGACATTTGGTGAGTAAAGCTCTCAAAATAGAACTCGTATTTTCCTGTGTAGAGAATATTTCCATGTGTAAAAATGTTCCCCCCCCCCCAAATCAAATAATACTTATTTGCCATACTTTCTTATGACTTTCCATAATTGCCTCCTTTGGCCATATTTTCTAAACTCCTTTCCTTTATTAAGATGCTGTATAGGCCCACATTCCGATGGCCTCTTTAGCCTATTCATTGCTGCTTGCTCCCTGCTTTAATGCTTAGGGAAAATATAAATGTATTCATGCTTTCACTTCGTTTTACCCACCGCAGTCCCTAGAATACTACGTTAGAAGTTTCACGTGGGTAAATAAAATTGCTTCTCCTCCTTATATGACTAGAGGCTATTAATAGTGTATAAACAACAGGAGACATGAGCCTCTCGGGTGAAAGAAACCACACTAGCTTACTGGAATCAGGGAGAATGCTGTGAAAGTGATCTACGACCCCAAATGTGTGGGAATGTTCTCAGAATCTGCAGGTAGGTGGGGTATTATCACAGTTGAGAGAAACAATGAGGCACGACTCAGGGAAAGCGATGGGAAGTTAGTCCTGGAACCATCTTGACTGTCAAAAGAAAGACTTGCTGAGTTAGTCAAAGAAATTTGAGCAAGGCTACAATATCGAGTAAAAAAGATTATAACATGGTTTCAGACTGCTAACGCATTCTCAAAGAGAAGTTAGTAGTCATTTGTCATTACTTAAGAGCAATGAAAAAGAACAGAGAAGCTGGCCTGGAATAAAGCAGTTTAGAAACTGCTTTAGCATGGGCTGGACCAGGAAGCAGGGTGACTTGGGAGTCTCTAGTTCCTGATTCAGAGGTCAGCGGGGGGTCTCAGTGTGTCTAACCCCAGGGATTAAGATTCCTGTGATGTCCCAGAGAGCAAATGTTTTATATCTTCTAAGAGATTTCTTTCCAGAGTTAAAAGAGAAGGCGCAGGAAGCAGCTCTGCCTGCTCAAACATTTTGTAAGTATTGGGGGTGGGGAACGGTGCATCTACTAAGAATCACATTTATCCTTTAGTTAGAAAAATAATACCTATTCACACAAAGCTGGTGTTAAGAGAAGCCAACACTTTATAAGTTGTTTTCAAATGTTTATTTTCTCATTTTATCCTCTTCAAAACACCAGGAGAAAGGATCTTGTGCTTTTTACAGGTGAGAGCCAGGGAGCTTTGTATAGCTTCATTAAAAATTATACGTGAAGTTAAATAATAATTATAAAGTCTAATTATTCCTTACAGACTCATGGCAGTGAAGCCACATGGATGTATATGGACCACAAAATATCAAGTATGAACATGCTGTGTCAGAATTCATGTCCTGCAAACAGACCAGAAAGAAAATCTTTTGCAGCCAACTTATACCTGCGCAGTCAGCTAGCAAATTACACAGGTTTTCTTAGATTTATTCTATATGGTAGAACTCAATGACAGACCTCGTCAATGAAGATTAAAAGCTGCAATCGGTAGGAATTGAGTGAACCCATGAGATGAGGGCGTGGGTTAAGCCATTTGCTTCTAAGTTTGACAGTCTAGGTTAATCCATAAAACCCACATAGAAGTTGAAGAGACCAGACTCCTAAAAGCTGTCCTCTGTTTTCCACATGTGCATTGTGTATGTGTTTATGCACATACACACACATGCATTGGCATATGAAATTTTTTTTAATATGCTGCCCGGCATTTCTTGCTTAAAAGCACCATGCTTGCTAACACTTTTAATATATGTCATCTCAGTTAATTTTTAAAATAGCTCTAGGGTAGGTAGTAATTGCAGTTTTGTTTTAAAGAAAAAATTGAAAATCTTTTCCTAGTTATTTGTTCTAATTTCAAAACTAATAAATGCCCACACTGAGTCCTATGCCTACTAGCTAATATTAAACAGATGCTCTTATCCATCATTTTATACCTTTTTCCATGCAAACAAAGTAACTACTGTGGTACCTGTGATGTTGTAAATACCAAATATAAAGCAATTCTATTGCTTTCCTCTTTAGTCTCAAATCAAATTACATTTTCATTGTTACAACGGATGTGTTGAACTATTTATGGACCTGATATTTAAATAAAACTGTTGTGCTGGCTTGAATCAAAATGAGGGAATCCTTTTGACGTTTTAATATAGTATTAAGATAGAGCATTTATTTCAGAACAGACAAGAAGATCAAGTAAGAAAGCTGATGAGGGAGTGAAGAAACAAATGGAGGATCATAAATCAGCATCATTAGTGAAGCCAAATGTCACAAGGCCGAGGTCAGATGGTACAATGTAGGGAATCCGTGTTCCAAACAAACAAAATAAAATAAAGGGGCAAGGGAAGTAGTTTGGTAGAAATTTGACCTGCTTGTACCACTGCTGTTTTAAACAAAATTTCTGTCATTTGATTTTACAAATACTCAGAAGACAGATGCTGGGGTGAAAGCCTGCTAGCTCAAAGAGGCAGAGAAGCACCCAATTGATTTTCCTCCTCAACCAATACCTTCTACTGCAAAGTTCTCTTCCATGATGTCTCAAAACCCCTCAAACGTGGAGTCCCTCCCTTCTATTTCCTATGTGTCTCTCTCTTAGTCCTCCTGACTTCCTCATACTACCCATGTTTTTCCCTATGTTCATTCCCTCCTGCTCTGCTTGTTGACCTATGGTTGACTTTATTTAACGCTCTTTACAATAGGCAGAAAGCTCTTGATTAAAGTCTGTGCTAGGGCTGAGCCACACTACAGCTAGAATGTTTTTCCCCACTTCATAACATAATCTCAGGGTTTGTAGTGTGATTAAGTATTCGGCAACATGTCAACCCTTGAGTTTGATTCCACCAAGTAATAAAGAGCAACAATGAAACCAAATAAAGCAATCATAATCATAATCACTCAAAATCTTAACCATAATCATACTCAATAGAAGTGCTATTATGCTGTTATTTTGGGCACTTTTGCAGTGCATTGGGAAAGTCAGGTTTCCAGGGACCTGACTTCAGGAACATGAATTTATATTTCAAACAAGAAATGATTAGGCTGCCACTCACATGATCTCTCTGACTGTGCCCACTGATTACAGGGGATGCCACATCAGACATACTGGCTACCTGAACCCTGGCAGGAGATCAAGGGAGAAACTCTGGAAGACCAAAAAAGCCAGTGTTGCTTAAAATAAGGACCCCAAATACTTCAGAACTCTTGACAACTATTTTTATCCACAGAGACTTAACTTCTAGGGAACTGGTAATAAATCTCCCATCGTGCTGGTTGGTAAGGGAGAATTGAGTAAAGAAGAGGGCATTGTTTCAGCAGAAATGGGTTAAAGTCAGTTTTTGGAAGTTCTTTAGAATTCTGTGAGACAAGGTTGGTATCTCGATGGTCAAGCGGCATCATCCACTTAATTTCATTTAGAATCTCCATGGAAACATCTTTGTTCTCTGGTGAAGATGTTTCTACAGGAGTTTAACTGAGGCAGAAAGACTAACTATGAATAATGGAGACATGCTCCCTTGGAGTGGGGTCCCCAGCTGAACACAAATAAAGCAAGTTGGGTACCAGAATCACCTCTTTTGCCTCTTGACTGAAGTTACAATGTGATAGTGACATCATGTTCCTACAGCAATGGCTGTACTGCCACCATGGACTAGACCTTCAAACTGTAAGCCCAAGTAAACCATTTCTTCCTGTGGTTATTAGTTGGATATTTGGTCAAATCAAAGAGTGACTAATAGAGCATATATAAGTAGAGGGGCTTCTGTAATAGTCCCTCCCTGTTGTGACGAGGTCACAGATCTAGAGTGTCCATAACCAGGTAGGTACTCAAGACTATGTAGTTCACTGTGGGTACCTGATTTCCTGTTTCTCAATCTGTTGAAGACTTTTGGAATGGTATTCTAAAGTAAGCCAGGCATCGAAATTAGATCCATTTCATTGTGTTGCTTGCTGATACCAGCTGAAGTGTCCAGAAGTCAAAGTTTCCCAGAGAACCCTGGAGTTCTGAGCCAAGCTCCAGACAATTTTACTGTTCAGATCTGCTTGTGTGCTTGTGTCCAGTTAATGTCAACTTCCTTAGAGGTGAATGTCATTGGATGAAGACTAAACTCCATTGAACCTGACTAGCCATTCTAAACCTCTAGTTGGATCCACATTTAAAGAGTTTATAACAAGGATGTGTACATTATACCATTTGGACATGGCTTTTAGAAAGATGGAAATTAAATTACCTAGGAAATTGAAGATCCATCTATACACAAATAAACTTGATTTGTATGATAAACTCATTGTGGTGTTCTCTTATACTCAACTGACCAATGGTTTAATGGACAAAACTCAACAAATTAGTTGTTTTCTTGCTTTCTTGGCTGCCAAAGTTGGGTCTCTATTTAAGCTGTGAAAATGGTACACATTAAGCCATGCTGTCAAAAATAAGCACAGAGATTTGCTGGGTTACTCAGGAAATTCACATTATAGAGTGTGATAGTGTTTTCTATATTATGACCATGAGAAGAAGAATAAAGGCCCTCATTGGACCATTCCACATGGTGAATGTCAATAACAAAGAAAAGTAGCTAAGTTTTAATTAACAGTGTGGGCAATCTAACAGCGCTTTAAAAAGCTTTCATTTGCAAAAAGTGAAATGTAATTGTATCATTTTTCACTCCTTCTTTCTACTTCTAATATACTTCTCTGACTTACTTCCTCTTGAATTGATAGCCCGATTATATATACAGTGTGCTCAGACCACTCAGGGTCACTTGTGTGTAACTGTGGGTTTTAGTCTGACCTCTTGGTATTGCTTTTCCCTCTCTTAGCATCCCTTCACTGCCTTTCATCCTCTATGTAGGTGTAGGCTCCCCTGAGGTTTCTCCCTGCCACAGCATGGCTAGCTTTTATGGATGCATCATTTTCTTTTGTGTCTCTTCTTCCACCTCCTTGCATTCTAGTAACAACTATAGACTTCCTCCAAAGGGTACCCTTAAAGAAACAAGTTGAGCTATAGAAAAGCTCAGAAGAAAAATTATTGGTAACTTTTGAGCGAAGACAGAATTATAATAGAAACCACTGAAAACCCCCCAGCTACTGAGGGACCTAGTCGCTTGATGCTAACACAGCAGGGGTACATGGCTGAGATCCCAAATGGCCCCAGACTACTTTATTTCTTTTCTTTTCACCATAGAAAAATATTTCCTTTTCTCCCACGTTCCAGGGCTCATGCGGCAGCGTTCGTTCTAAATAGACCTCCTGGATCTATTTCTAGCTATTTATCTTTTCACGTTCCTTTATTTCAACTCTCGGATCTCATTCTTTCTGCTTCTGTGTTTATTTTAAAGGCTAGGTTGGGTATTAATTTAACAGCTGGAGGTATAGTTAAGGAGTTTTGAACACACAGCATGTTCTACCATAGAGATTTTGCACACCGTCATTTCTAATAAAAAGCCCTTACATGTGTAGTGTGAACATGTGTATTTTAAAATCATGCCAATTGAGGCTCAGAGACTAAGGAAAGTGTCCAGTGCTATGTAGACAGTTTGTAGCACAGTTGACAGAAAAGATGGCCGCCCTCCTTCCAGGATCATCATCGTCTCTGCTCCATTTTCTCTGGCCCACTTGCTCTAGCTTAGCATGGACTAGCTGCCCAGACATGGCACACTTATGCTCAGTGACCTTTGACCTTTATCTTAAGAGAAGTTCCTTCTTTGACTTAGTTGCATTTTCCCCAGACTGTCTGGAAACTATTTACCTAACTAGAGACTAACATTAGACTGTGTTCTCCTGCTTTAACTTCAAAGGCTCAGCCCATTTGCTCCGTGCTCCATTCCCTATCAGCACTATTATTAATCAGGTATTACCTCTCCATCAGACACAGCAGGCTGTAACAATGTTGGATCTTCGATGAGTGTGTTCTTTGCAAATGATTCCAAACTTCCAATTCAACATTTCTGATTGACCTCACCTATTTCTAAGCCCTTCCTTCCCAAGCTGTTTTTCCCATTAGCTAGAATCCAGTTTCAGAAATCCTTGCTGTTTGAAGCTGACAAAGATAAGGATAGAGTGTCTCTCTAGACTTGTCTTTCAAGAAAGACACATGGAACAAAGGCAGACTTGCTAATTTGAAGACCTGCCTCTGGGCACGACATTTAAGGGACGAAAATCACCATGCCAGGGTGAAGCTAGGACCAAATATGCAAATGAAAAACTCAGGGAGTAAAGATTTATCTTAGCTCATAGAATCACAATTTTCAGTACTGTTTCCAGCCTGTGAGGATAAAGGAGAAAATGAAGTTGAATATGGAATGAGGATGAGGATGAGGGATAGTTAATGTCTGGACTTCAAGAGAAGAGCGGAGTTTTGTCCAGGTAAAGATTCCAGGTAAAGGAACCGGAAGATACTTGCCAACTAGCAAGAGATTACTATAGGATCAGAAACGATCAAGACTAGAGAGGGAAGATGTACTCAGTGCCTTGAGGGAACAGACTCTGTACAGAAGAGTGCATTGTTTTTATGCTGTAAAACCTACAAACTGGTAATTTAGAAGAGTGGAGAATCTTGTTACAATTTATCTCCTTTTACTCATTGGAATCTTCCATGAACTCTAGTAAATACATAAATTTTATTTATTTATATTTGGTCAAGCAGAATGTCCAACTCCCCAGGAGCTTTTGGCATTCAAACAGCTGGCTCTTTAACCCCACAAATTCTATATACACTTACGTTTGAATTTGCAAGAACACATCGAGAAACCTACTTTCCTATGGTTAAGAGAAGCGTAGGTAAATTGCTTCTGGGTTTTGTTTGTTTGTTTCTGTTTTTGGTTGTTTTTTTGTGTGGTTTTTGTTTTTTTGTTTTTTTTTTTTGTTTGTTTTCTTATTTCCGAGTTGATCAATTGTTTCTTCTCCACACCTGCCCCCAGCACTGAAGCAAGTGTCAAAGTAGTAAATACCAAAGTGAGGTAGCAAAACTAATCGATGGAAGGGAAAATTAGAGGGCAGGGTAGCCCTGCAGGGTACCCAGCATGGACACCTTGAGGTTAAAGTTCTGTAGTTAGAGGGAGTTTCCTTCTGTTCAGCAGAGACCTTCCAGGGGTCTTTCCATCTCTTCCATCCACCTAGGCTTTTGTTAATATCTGGGAAAAATTTGCATATGCCTTTGTGCTGCCCTTGTTCTATAACTACTGCAGAGTTATAGAATCTATGAATCAAAATGAGTTTCTTTCAGAACCAAATGTTTTTCACTGAGTTACAAAAAAAATCACTACTAGCAAAAGTATTAATTAGATCAGTTCAAGATCAAAACTTCAATGAAATTCTAAAAAAAATTAAATCAGTGCACACTTAATGTGATAATGTGTGCTTACAAACACATTTTTGTTTTTGTGGCTAATGCTATCGAACACTCTGCAAAATCTTGCCAGTAACTTTATTGACATGAAATCAGAGAGTTGATTAGTGGGTTACTTAAAACTGTAATCTTAGCCTCTAGTGGATTTATTTAAATCTAATTTAAAAATGTTCTTAATATTTATTTTAACAAACGTTTATTTAGAAATTTAAGAACAGAAAACAGTTTCCAGTGTTTCTGCAACTAAAAGTGGTTGGGTCTATGGTTTTCCCCAAGGTGGCTGCATTTCCCTCCAGACTAATTTGTCATTGACAAAGCATCTGTCTAAAGCCATTCCTCTCGTTGTGAGAGCCTAGAATAAATAAAGCTCTATTTGGATAGTCAACTTTTGTTTTCTAAGTAATGTTGGATGATGATAAGTGAGTATAATATTTTTGGGCTTAAAATTTAATGATGTCTATTTTTCTTGAAGTTGGAAAAATAGCAGGATGGTATTTTGGACTTGTGGTTCATCTCCTCATTAAGTGCTTACTGGAAATTCAGGGGATAAACTAGTTCAAGAGGATTTAAACATCCTACTTTTTTCAGTTTTTGCTAATTGTACTTCCTTATGCAACAGTTCAAATGGGCTGCTATGGATGGAACTGGATATTTATCAAAAAAAAAAAAAGTCACTAAAGAATTTTTCATTTTGAAAGCCTCCATTTTCTGATTCTAAGCACTAAACCATGGTGTCATTTTTAGGATTTGAGTCTTCATATTCATACTCTATTTCTTTCCCCCATGCTAGCCACAGATATAAATGAAGTATATTGCGATAGATGTTTGCATGTGATAAATACATGAAACTGTAAATAGTTACCAGAATGTGATGAAGGATAACACTAAACCGGCATCTTTAGGAAGAGATGGTAAAGTTAATCCTCACACTCAGTTCCTTGCTGAATCAGTTATTACACATTAATTGAACATCTGCCCTCAGAACATTTTACATTGTACTTTGATTATTTATTGAGATGTCTGTTTTATCAGACTGTCTCTATGAATAAGTCGATGAGTCAATTGATATGTGGCACATTGTGCACATAGCAAAGAAAACCAAAGTAACAATTCAGGTTGATATTCAGTATTAAGAGAGGTCATGTTTAGTGTATTTATAGGTCATATGTCCTAAAGTGTACCTTATGGATAATTTTAAGTAAGTTGTCTTTATCTTATTCAAGTGATGTAATGTAATAATGCTTTAAGAAATTATGAATACAAATGGAGCCAGAGATTTTGTGTCTTGCTCAGTCCTTACGTTGTAAAGATGGAGGTCGTAGTTGAAGTCATACATGCTTGATTTTAGTTTCCATAGGTATTTAACTACTACCCATGTGATTTAATCAGAAAAATAAAAATGCAAATTACCTCATCATAGTATTCTGTTAAAGAAAATGGAATACGTTTCAAGACCGAGTCTAGTAACATTTTTATACTGATAGATAATGAACTTCTATATAACATGAAATTCTGGTGTATACACACTTTCTCAAATGTTATAATCCTAGATCAGTAATAAAAACAATGTATATATACTTAACATTACCATGGTGAGAATAACTATATCAACCCCGTAGCACTCACACTTAGACTCTATCATTATTAACAAGAGTTTCATTGCTTCATAGAGTTTCTGTGTCTATTCTTCCTAACTGCAGTCATGCTTTCTTTGACATGGACCTACCTACAGGGCACATATATGTGAGATGATGGCATGATGTTTGTCCAATTGACTAGACTCAGAAGGATGTTGTAGATCGGTCAGGTACGACTGTGAGAGTAACCTGTGCCCTGTTTACATCTATTGCTGTGTCATGTTGGAGATTGGTCAAGTATGGCTGTGAGAGTGACCTGTGCCCTGTTGACTTCTATTGCTGTGGTAGAATAACACGGAGAAGACGACTTCTGGAAGAAAGATTTTGGAAGGATATAGTTTCAGGGTAAGTCAGTGATCATAATGGTGGGAGTCATGGTAGCAAGGAAGCAGATGTGGCCTTGGAGCAGAATCTAAAATCGCACATTCTATTCCACAGGTAGGAGGCATGCGCGCACACGCTCACAAACACACATGCATAAACACACAAACACACACACAGAGATAGATCGATAGATAATAGATAGATAAAGAGAGATAGAGAGAGAGAGACAGACACACAGAGAGACAGAGAAAGAGAGACAAAGAGGGAGAATGCTAACTGGAAATAACATGGCCTACTTTGAATGGATCCTTATACTGGCAGAAAGCAGACTGGGAGTAAGGTAAAGGA
The DNA here is from genome assembly GCF_963924665.1 of Micromys minutus. Taxonomy (NCBI): domain Eukaryota; kingdom Metazoa; phylum Chordata; class Mammalia; order Rodentia; family Muridae; genus Micromys; species Micromys minutus. The sequence continues at coordinate 7,953,784 of NC_137968.1, forward strand.
CGAATTTTGAGCATTTTAAGAGGTACATGTTGAGGGAGAGCTGTTTGTATATACGTGAACAGTGGGACTAAAGACATATACTGAGGAATCAAAGGATGCAGTTTTAGAATCATCAATAATGTTTTTAGAACCGAGAGCCTAGATGACATAGATCACCTAAAAATACATAGCTGGTGGCTAGAGAGAGGGGGCTCAGCAGTTATGAAAACATGCCCGTCATGTAGAAGAGCTAGGATTGGTTTCTGGTACCAACATTACTATAATTAGACAGGTCAGCATCCTCTTTTTACCTTCTCAGGCGTCAGGTGGGCACACAGCGCACGTACAAGCATGAAAGCAAACCATTAAAATATATAAAATAAAGATAAGTAAATCACATTAAAAAAGAATGAAGCCTGAGTTGGCAGGCATTCTGATCCTTGGCTGTGGGAAAAGTAGTGGACGCGCAAAGTAGGATCTTAGGAAGAATGTCCAGTAATCAACATAAAAGCATTACTGCTTTATGTCCCAAAAGTGAAGAAGGCAGTAATTTGGCAAGGGGGGTTAGGTAAAGTTCTAAATAATGGGCAGGGTGGCATATGAAGGCTGTGTGAGTAATGAAGACAAGCCCTGACAAATTTGGAACAGCAGTGTCGGTGCATGTGCACCAAGAGCCTGCCTAAGCCAATAGAATACAGAAAGGGAAGGGATGGAGAGAGCAGGTACGGTCAACTTCTGGATTTTATTTCAAACATTTGTGGAACACATAAGATGAAGGGTCCCTTGATGTTTCAAATAGTACTGCATGCTTACATGCTGAAAAGTGATTCACAAGAAATATACAATCAGTGATGGGAGAACACGCTCAGCTTCCCCAACAGCACCTTCTCTCCTTTTTCCTATCCAGGCCCACAATTCTGACAAAAGCCTACTGCCACACTAGAGGCCACATCAGTACCCAGAACCCCAGAGGTCACACAGGACAGCAAAACACCAGCAAAGAAATATAACTGGACACAGGATACACCAGTCAACAGAACCATAGGCTACTCAGTTCATAAATTCAGAAAGAAAGCAGAAATCAAGGGGAAATTTTCCATCCAACAAAGATCAATTCAGAAACCACCATAAACCTACGATTATTTTAAATTCATATAAGAACACAATAGTCAGGGCAAAATGACTTTATGAGAGCTTATCCAACTGCAGGAAGTCCTGGATATTCCAACACAGCTGAGGCTCCAGAAAAGAGCTTAAAACCAATTTTATGAAGGTGATAGAGACCCTTTAAGAGGAACAAAATTAACTTAACTCCAGGAAAATACAAAGAGTGGGAGGAAATGAATATATTCCTTGATGAAAGCCCCCTACCACCCAAATCATAACCAGTTGAAGGAAATGAGAGATAGTGTTCAAGGGTATAAATGGAAATAGAAGTAAATAAAACCCAAAGGAAGGAAATCCTGGAGATGAACAGTCTAGGCAAATGAATAAGAACTACGGACACTAGCACCATCAACAGAATACAAGAGATAGAAGAGAAATTCTCAAGCTTAGAAGGATAATATAAAAACAAATTCATGCATCAGCCAAAGAGAATATTAAATCTAAAAAAAACATTTTTGAAGCAAAACATCCAGGGAATCTGTGACCATATCAAATAAACATATGAAGGAATAGCAGGAATAGAAGAAAGAGAAGAATCCTAGCTCAAAGCTGCAGAAAATATTTTTAATACAATATCTTAGAAGAAAAAAATTCTAACCTAAAGATCATATAAAAGCTAATCTTTTAGAATGAAACTCAGCTTCTC